>NC_068941.1:32120930-32423960 GCF_026419915.1 Harpia harpyja | reverse complement strand
AATATCAGTAACTTGGAAATACAAGAAATTAAGAGAGAGAAAAAAAAAATTAATGTTTCCCCCAAAGTTGAAAAAACCAGTGATCCCAAAAAAGCAAAATTTCATGCATCAAAAAAAGCCGAAGGTGCTCTTCTGAATTAATGCCATAGACTTTCTACAGCAGAAACTGCCACCTTGGACTTCACACATGGGCTCTATTTGCTTTATAAATGCTATCATAAAGAGTCAACTAGAAGTTTAATAACAGGTACCTGACTATGTACTTTGTAGTCCACTAAATAACCTAATTTATGGAGGTGCTCTTAAGACAGAAGATAACATGATGAGGAGATAAGCAAATGGGTTACATCATCCTTAGTAACCTGTAAACCACACCTACATTTTAAAAAGAGATTTATTGAAACATATAAAAGTAGTGCACAATTAAATTTCCATTATACAGGTTGATTTTAAATAGAAATGAACCTCTGTCATTTATAAGGTGATTATATTTTCTCAAATTTATCAAATGTTTGTGTTGACATTACTTTTGAGATACATCTGTTTCCCCATACCACCAACGGATCACAGTCCTCTGTAATGCTTCTGTTTTCATTTAGACAACAACACTACTTGGGGGGAAAGAGAGTTATGCTTATCCGAGGTAGAGGATTAAAGGGATGCTACAAGACTTTAAGCCTTTTCCTTCCGCCTCAAGTGGCCTTTCCTCAAAACATACTTCCCCCAAAAGTTCAGTTACTGTGCTTTTACTGGCTGCATCTAGTATTTAAATTGAACCTCCTCTTGCTACTTTCACAGCAAATATCATATATGAAAGGATGAATAGGTGAGCAACTTGTTTAATGACTACTATGGGATGGCTTTGGTGAAGACTTTGGAAACACTGTTCCTCTATTAAGTAATGCATCAATCAATTCCACATAAAACACCCTTCCTGGTGGGTATAACTGAGCCAGAAAATTGTAATTTGCATTTGAAAGCAGTCAGCTAGGACTGTTTCATGCAGATACAAGAAGTCAGGCTTTCAAAGACAGACAAGATCACAGCAAATTTGTATCAAAATTTGGGCAAATACTAAACATTTTACTCTGTATGGGTGTTGCTCTCAACACAAACAGCGTAACAGGACTGTTCCTTTAAGTACCATCAAGAACCTTAATAATGTGCACATTGGAGCATTTATCAAAATGTTTCTACTACCCTGTTCCAAGCAGTAAAATCACAGCTTTTAAGCATGCTGAATGTATTACACCAGACACATCACATTTTTAGACTGTCTACAGCAAAGAGTCTAATAACGTAACAGCTTGAGCAGCACCGTTCCCAGCACCCTTCGGGCTAGCCATCAGGGTTGCTCTGTACACATTATTCACTTTCACAGACATTCTTGTGACAGGTTGTAATTAAAGGGCAAGTTGGGAGGGAAGGAGGAGGACCATACTGTACCAGAATACCCCAAAAGACCGTTGTGACAAATGTTACCAGCATATGAAGTGTTGATATCATACTCTGAAAGAGTCAGAAGAAAAAGAGATACTTTAGAAGCTGGAGGAGAAATATCAACCCAATTTTGTAGTACTCATCCCTTGCCACAAGATTATTATTAGTTTTTCATTTGTAAACACAAGCTACGCAAATCTCTTAGGGACTGCAGTCTGTTTTGCTGTATGATTTCAGTCAAAAGTTCACCACTCTGAAAGCACACCATAGTCAAGATGGTCATTCTAGAGCTTTTTAGACAACACCTTCCATATGCCACAAAGCAGACCGACCACACAAGGTTATTTTTAGTCAGCTCCTTCTTATATTAAAGGGTTCCAGATAAGTGAAATGGCACTTCAACACCAAGGGAAAGATAGGCACCTAAAGCCTCCCATATCAACAAAACATTGCCTATTTAATGGTTACGGTATTAGCACAAACTGAATGGAAGTACAAAACACAAAAAGCACAACTTTGTGCAAACACATAATATGTAAAAAAAAAACCAAAACACAACAAGAAAAAAAAAGAAAAAAAAAGTAAAGGAGTGCAGAACTTACTGCTCTAACAAGATCAAGGAAAAATTCTTTACACGCAGACCTGGCCAAAATGGAGCAATTTCCATTCCATCAGTACAAAAAACACAGCAGTAACTTAAAGGACTAACATGCAAAGATTTGAAAATAAGCCTACACAAACAGGTATTTAATAGCTGGTTTCAGAATAAATTTTACTGAGAATGAAAGTAAGAGTAAATACTCAAATTTATCGAAGTAATAAATTTTAAACACCTGCATTTTTAATTTTCCACTTAGAAATTATAAATAAAAAAAACAGCTGAGAGCAAGCACTTGAAAATGAAAACTCAATTGCAGAGAGTTAGCTGTTGTAACACAGCTAATTTATACTGACCAAAATATATTCACTACACCCAATATGGCTGAATGAATTGTAAAATTAAAATGCAGAAAGCAAACCTATTCTATTTTTGATTCAACAGAAAATAAAAACAGCTGTTAGTGAACAGAAATAGTATTTTAAAAAAGATGGATAACAGTTGGCTTGAATATAAAAAAGGAAGCATGAGTCTTTCTGAAACATTCTACCCCCCTCCAAGTCCAAAGATTGCCCTAGAAGTTGAAAAATGATTAAAGAAATACTTGAAAGTTAAAAACCTTTCTTTGTGATTTGCAGTACTTTTTACTAACACTACCCAAACTGCCAGTTTTGTCCTGTTTCTTCTTAAACTCCAGGACAAAAGTCTTTGGACCTCCCACACAATGGACGCATTCCCTCCTGAAGCTGTCAGTCAGTCAGTCCTCTTCAAAAGCTGATTCAGATACAGTTTAGAGAAAAGCAAAACAACATTGCCCAAGACAAGCAGTATGGATACTGCAATTGCCAAATTCACCAATACCATTCTAGCTGGCAATATCCTTACACAAGTCTCCTGGACCTGTAACACATTTACTAGTTCATTACCATCTCTATTTCAGTTATCACTATTTCAGATTCTCTGAACCAGAATACCAGGAAATATAAAACACTGTCTCAGAGTGGAAAAACAGCCCCAGAAAGTGGTAATTCTATGTCACAATGTAGTAGCCCTGAGTGATATGGATACAACCTAATCCATGCAAGCTCATGCAAGGACAAGGGTGCTCTTTCAGAGGTGCAGCCCACAAAGACAGTATAACCACATCCAAGACTGATGTGCCTGAAGGAAACCCTGGAGCCTGACAGCACCACTTCAGAATTCAGGTTCACCATCTCCTATCTTTCCTGGCCTTACAGATCTCACAGATGATTGAGAAGAGTTGAGATCCTGCTTGCCAGCATCTCTCAGAAGTCAGACTTATTTTGACAGAAAAAGCTGAGGACTCCACAATTCCTCATCTCAGAAACATCCAAACCTCTGTGTAGTAAGGCACACAGATAAGCCAAACAACATCTACATCAAACAACCAACTAAGATTTCCAGTAACTGTACCCATCAGTTTCAGTATAGATTAAAAAAAAAGAGAACCTATTTGGAGTTTTAGAAATAGCCTGCTTTCCTTGGCACCTACTTCAGAAGAAAAGGAACACTCAAATTCTGCTCCTGAGCCTCCATCTTTCATTTTCCCCCTTTCCTTTTTCATACCTAGCTGGAAAAGGAGAATATTTAGATCACCTCTGCTGTACCAGATGCATTCAGTGCAAACTAACCAAAGCCACTGACAGGGGCAGAATTACAACAGCATAACACAACTCCTGGCTGGCAGCCCAAGTGTCTTTCTCCGGCCACGTGAAGAGCAATGTACTGCCAACAGCAGCTGGGCTACTTTCTGTTGATGAAGGAAAATATGCATACATGTTACAATAGTTAAAAGGACTAAGTAAAATAATACAGACTTTACAGAATAAAATAATGAAGACTTAACCATGTCTTGGGCAGGGTTACAACCAGGAGGATTGTTGCTGATTAACTAAACCTTTCAATCTCTTCAAAATACAAGCTTAATCTCTTCCTCTTTAAAAGCAACAAAGAGGTGCCTGATGATTCCAGTAGGCTCTGAGTCTGAATGCAGAAGGGAGGGTGATGCTTTAACAAAATCAACATGAAAAAAGAGCCATTCTGGAAATCAAAGGGAGCGCCTCCATCCCTGCAAAGAGAAAATATCTTCGGTTTTCATTCCACTTGTTCAATCACTTTTCTACAGAGAATATTTACAAGGAAATGTAGAATCTAAAAAGATGTATAGTGGAAACATCTCAAGAAATTTATTGCCTAATTTCTATTTACTTCCACTCCAGAAGTTTCATTAGGCCCTTCTAACTAAATGTCTCTGTCTTTAGAAGCACAAATGTACCTGGCCTTTAGTATTCTATGTAACACCTAATCTTCAGATCACCCTATGAAGTTTCATGGTTATCCATCTGTGTTTTTAAGACAGGTTTGTAACAAGAAACCAGCTTCAGCATGCAGAGACTTGCTTCTCTGGCAAGGCCTTTTTAAAAGGCCTAAGGAGAATGACAACAAAATCACATGAATTCATTGGTGGTAACTGGACACTTTAACCTATGTGTTTCAGTCTTCATATAAGAAATGCATTTTTGATAGTGTGCTGAGAGACAGAAAATGTTACTTTCATATAGGAGAAATTTTTTTTTTTTCAGGCTATGGATATGTTATACAAAAAGAATCTTGACCTTGACCCTCTCCCTCTTGCCTTGGAAAGGGTCAGAAAGGTCTCATGGAAGATCAGGACTGCTTGACTTTGCTTTGGAGATAATTCATATATTTTATCTATTAGCTACTGTGATGTAATGACTACTTTGCTTCAGTAACTTGTAGAAATTGTCTAGACAACCTATTTATAACAGCATAACTTATCTAGACAAAAATAATCAATGTAGCAATCAGAAGTTACAATTTAGAATTTATTTCCCTGCTATAAAGACAGATTTTCTTAAGCCTTGACTTACAGCTTAGCTAACTGTCTTTTTCCAAAGCAAGAAATAAATGAGTTGCAAATTATTAGACAGATTAAAGTATCCTGTATACTTTATTCTGTTATAGCATTTAATTGACAATAAAACACATACATTAAACCACCGGGGAAACACATATATATTAAACAACCACATCACACAAGTAGAAGCATGTCACTGTCAAAATTGAGTTGCTGGAGCATGATTAATATCAGGTAAGGTTTTTATCCTGTTCTAATTTCAGTCAACATTGCAATAATACCGACAAAAAGATGGAAAGGGAAACAAATAATGGCTTAGCACCTCAAAGTTGACTGAAGGAAGGAAGATGAAGAAGTAATGCTGCCCTTCCAAAAAAGACCCAAAGCAATCTCCATACTATGTATGCATAACTATGATCCGCCTTTGCACTTGCTGTATCTCAGACTTTGAAAGTGACAAAAATCAGGAGACATGCTATTTGCCATGCACCAAAAAAAGAAGCTACAGTTGAGCACTCATTGCCTATTTAACTATTATACTCCCAGCTGTAATGATCCCTTGCCCATACTGGAATTTACAAGGTACTTATCTACCAATGGATGTGGGAAAGGGGAGTTTAATTCACTTGAGATGCTGCCACTGAACATATTTAGAAGTTAAAAATCAAAATAGAATCTCTTTGATTAACTCCAGCATAATGCCTTTTATGTAGAGGTTTCCTGCTGTTTTCAAAGACAAACAAGTATCTGCTCTGTTAACAAGTGCCCAAAATCCCCTAGGAGAAGAAAGGCTGGCACAAAGTGAGCACCAGCCTAAAGGAAGGAATATTCTGCAGAGAAGTGCGAGCCAAACACCACCACGTGATGCCCAGTGCAAGGTCCTCTTTACAATACCTTTATGCTGCTAATGGCACATTCAGTAAGGCTCTTGTACATCAGCCAATCTATTAATTTAACTTTTAGATTGAGTAAATTAAATGGCTTAACAAGCAGGATTACCCTGTTTTAATTCTGTCCTGAGGAACTGTTCAACTAGAGCCAGAGCTATGCTGAAGTCTGTGGCACTGCTGGCTTCCTTTGCCTCCTGCTGGAACAGTGCTGTAGTGAAGTTTTCAGTTTTCCCTCTCGCCTATCAAGTTCTAGACAGCATTTTCTTTCCAATTTAAATGTTTAATCACCTGGCACCGAATCAAATACAAAAGATAGAAACAGAAAAGAAGTGTGAAAAAGGGAAAAAGGATTTTTCTACATCTGTTCGGTATGTTCAACTTTGCTTTATTTAAATTTTTAATTTATTTAAATGATGCCAAGTAGGCTACTAATATGAAACGCAATGGAAAGATTCAACCTTCTAATTACAAATAGCCCCATAAATAATCAGTGTTTTTTCACACTTGCCCCCATCTCTCTCAGTCCTGCCTAAATTTAAACGAAACATCTAACAGTGCCAATCTGCATATTTTTAATGGAGTAAATATCAGTGAACACTTCTGAAAAATTCTCCTTTATGGTGGAGGGTACAATTTGTGGCTCATTCCTTTTCAGCTGGAAATGCATAACTCTGTTTAGAAAAAATACATTTTAAGCTGAACATATTATAACAGTTCTTTGGACAAAATTTTTTTTGTTTCCACACATTCACTTTTGCAATTTTTCATATGACTGGATTACCTAGTAAAATTTAAAAATTAATAGCTATTGTTCTTGTCAAGCCTCAAGCTACATAGTATTGGGTTGGTTAAGTTCATGAAGAGTGGCAGACAGTTCTACGCAGCCATGCAGAGTAAAACTGAAACTGGCCTCAAAAAATAATCCACAAAAGAAAGGAGTTCTAAGTTTTATCAACACAGTCAAATTGAGGCTGGTTTTATATGTACTTTAAGGGTGTGATAGAAGCGGTGAGTTCCTAGCAGTATTTAGGCTCCAGTATTTAATTAATTTGTGGTCAAACTGGTCAATCCAGTATTTTGTTGCTATTTAAAACTCTACACCCTTTAGTTAGACTTTCAAGAACTCTAAAAGCAAATCAAGAGGCAAAGCAGCATTTCTCTTTTATGAAAAGCTATAATATTGACAATGCCAGGTAAACCAGGTCAACATTGTCTTAGTTACAGAAAGTCTGGGTTTAGAGGATAAGGCAGCACCCTCACACATGACTGAAGTACTTGCACTTACAAAGCACAGTGCAAGTTTTCTTTAGCTGCACTGCAAAGGAAACACTCTATTTTCATTTAACGAAACTTTAAAAAAAAAATCTAACTTTGCATAAGAAGTGTCACTACGTTACAGGAGAAAATGATATCATCTTAGCTATGGTGTAACCCACAACCCACACTGTAATGCCTCTGTCCTTTCTTTCCTTCAGACACTTGTTTCAGGTTGTTTCTTCATTCTGTTTTAAACAGAATACTTACAGTGTTTCTTTGTTTCAGAGAAAACATTTCTGACTGGTCCTAGAAAACAACTCCCAGAAAATGACTTAGTAGTATGTGGGATATCTCCCATAAAAACACTCATTAGTGAATACCAGAGCACTTTCTTTTTCCTGTTCCTGCTCCTCAGGAGGTTCGTGAATGGTCAGGCTCTCACTGAGATAAATTAGGATGTTCAGAGATTTTAAAATGTAATTGCTGAAAGCAGCTGCATAACCACCATCAAACGTGTAAAGCATCATTTAAATAATCTCCATTTGGCTCTTAGCATTTTATGCATTTTGCATTTGTTCCTGGGGGGGGGGGGGGGGAGGATTTATGCATTCAGCAAGCCATTATGATTATTCAAGTTGATTATTTCATGTTGAAATATTTATCATGGACTTACCCAGATCTCATGCATAAAACCTAGATACTCACTGAATGAAACTATTTGAGATATGCTGTACAGTCTATTTTATGCCATCTCTGTTACTATTTAAGAGATATGATACATCTCACAAGTTAATTTTCTCAATGATGAAACACAGATTAATGAAAGGGATTTCTCATGCTACTTACAAGTCCCTATATGTATAAAAAACTCCAACATGTGTCATGCTGATGCTTCTGCTGTCCATCACATGAAGGCCTTCTAATGGTCCACAGCCCTCCTTGTCATATCAGGGTTACAGTTCATGCCCTTTGAGTAAATAAGCTTAAGAAATGGGTGAACTAAAGGTATACCATACTTAAGAGCATATCTTAAAAAACCAAAAAAACAACCAAAACCAACAGATAACTTTCCTTCACCTGAGAGAAGAATGGCAAAAGAAATACTTCTACTACTTATTGTGCTGGTTCACAACACCACCAAATATTTAGTTATGAAAAGGAACAGGCAAGTCTGAATATTCTCCCTCTCTAGTTAAAGCCACTGACAATAAAAGTATCATATGAAAGTTACCAGTAGGAACCATTCTCCTCTTCACTGAGCACAACTGCATAAGCTAAATGATTCTAAAAAACTAATCAGTACATTGTTTTTTAATAGTAAGAATATGAATTATATCTTACTTCCTTTGGACTTCATAACATACCTGTCCCCACCCTACTTACCTTATGTGTGCTTCCTAACACTACAGAAAGTAAATGCAAGTCAGTTTTCAAAACTAAATCTTACTGATGCACATTAGAAGTGCTGATGTCACTTCCATAACATGCCAAAAGTAAAGATTTTAAAGCTGAAAAAGTAATGTTAAATAATCTCATTTCAAAACATCAACTTTCTCAGATGTTAATCACTTGGAGAGAAATGTCTTTATCAGAAGCAGAAATGAACAACAACAATCACCCCAAACCCTATCATCATACCCAAAGTTACTAATCTGAATTATCCAGATTCTAGCATTTATTTACTACTGTCTGCATTCATGCCATTGATGTATTTCTAAGTATATATGTTATAGCAATATACTTACGGCAGCTGTGTTCTTCACTGCATTTCCTACAATCACCACAACTCTTCCTTTAAAGCTCTGGAGCATGGCAGTTGCTGGGCACTGGACGAGATCCCCTTCTGCAGTAAATGCTGATGCAAATGGGACATTGATACTGCCAGAAATGTGGCCACGGTTAAAGCTTAGGAAGATCAGTTAAGGACATCTAAAAGGCAGAGGTATCTGTGGTACACGCACAGCTGTAGGATGAACCTGCTCTTCATCCTGGCTGTTGTGATACAACAGTGTTGGTCTTTTGTGCTAGTATATTTTGACAAACCTCATTTACTGTTCACTTATATGGAGAAAACTTCTGACACTACATAGAAAAAAAGGACAGAATGAAGAGTTGTTTGTTTCTTAAAGGACATAGCACAGCACTACAGAAACTGATTTGCTAAATGAAACACTTGGTGCTAAGGACCCAATATCCACAGTATACATATTTTTGTGGATTTTACTTCAAATCAGCTCTAGTGTGATAACAGGAGCCAAATACCAATAAGCAGCTGGAACACCTCTTCCAGAAGAGTTTTATGCAAAAGGGATGAAGTACTTACAATTAGAACTAAAACTAAATAGGGATTATTGGAAAATTTCCTTAAACCTCCTACCAACCCCTGCAAGCGCCCTACAATTTTGATCCAAACTGAAATTCAAATGTACATGCATTCAGATTCCCAGACTACAAGCATTATGTATACTATCTGCAGTCCCGCTAACAGCAAGTGTGTATTGGGTATTGAAAAGCAAACAACAAATGAGTGCCAGCAACTCTGAGATATAGTTAGTTGTGCTTGACTTTCAAAGGATGATCATTCAATGAGATTTTTATGAACAAATATTGAATGTGAAAGTTGCTTCAATAAAAATTAAGTTGGACCACTACTACCTAGCTTTTTATGAATTTGAAAATGCGCCATGACCTTGACAAACCTCTGAATTACTTTCATAGGCACATGCCTGGAACACTCCCCTTCCCCAACAATAAACAAGAACAGCCTTGAAGAGATGGGAAACAGCAAATTTCTGCAAAAATATACACAATGTCGAATACCCAAATTAGTCACTCTTCATTACTATACTGTACTTGCAGAGAGCTAGTTTAATTTATAATTAAATCCCAGAATCCTTTTTAATAAAGGAGCTGCCTTAAATGGAGGTAAGATTTAATTGATTTAGGTTAATATTAGCATTCTTTTCTTGTGATTTATGTAACAGTTTCAGCTTTATGATCATCACTGTTAGTGTCGGAAAAACATGGCTATACAAAAACATTTGAAAGAACAAAAGATGATCACATACCATTCATTAATGTTGCCTGTTTCTATTTTGAAGGGAAAAATTATGCCACTCCTCCTTCACTAATCTGTGCCAACCCCCTTTCCCCAACCCCATTTATAACCACATCACTCTCATTGCTACTAACCAGGGTAAAAGCTCTGAAACAGTCATCACGTAGACAGAAAATTACTTTGGACAGATTTAGCTGCACGCACTTATGCCACTGAGTATGCTTAACTGCTCAGAGAAACTTGACCTAATCTTTTAGAAAAGAAATAATTTGATATCAGCATTAGACACCAAACTAGACAGATCCAAAATGTATTTGCTGCCATTGACATTCTCCCTAATCTTAAGTGACCATCTTAAGCATTCCAGTACTAAGACAATTAATAAAATGGCCCAGATTTTGTGCTACAGACTGTGAGACCGTAAGTATGCAGCTATAACTTTCATAACAGGAATGGAAAGCTGCCAGTATTTCTGCTAACATGCTTAATGAAATGAGCCTTAGACGAATTGCTGGCCAAGAGAGACACTGCTTTGAGTATATTACCTTTTCATTAGAAAGTCTTCGGTTACAAAGCTGTCTATTGGGAAAAAGGGCTAGTAGCTCTTGGCCTTGCAACATAAGCTTCATTACAAAACAATGCCTTAGCTTTCAAGTGCATCCTAGTATGAAATATGAAGCATGTTTGATACTTGTTGAAAGTCCTCTCATGCTTTTTTTCAAATCACACTGAAAACAAAGTGAGAGTGAAGTTTAGTGCAACATGCATAGACAATGAGTAAGACTAATAACAAAACATAGGAAATGATCATTTTTTTGAAACACCTGACAGTGGTCTGTCACATTTTAAAACACATGCCACAGTAACATACAGACTGCCTGATCCTATTGTACAGTTTGTTGAAATTTTGTGACAAACACAAAGACTATTTCCTTACTGCAAGAATGAACAGGACTCGGAACACTGTATTCCTATGGTTTCCCATGTATATTCAGAACTGCTGACAGTTTAATAGCTTTCTAGGTACCATATGTTTTCTTCTACAACTGACATACAAACCAACTCACTCAAGGGGTAATTTTACTACCTACCAGGCTGCCTTTTTAATAATGACATTCCCTACCTCCTAATACCAGACAGGTATTAGGATTTAAGTCCACCCACTATTTAAAGGACAGGACATTTTAGTCTACCATAAACTCCAACCAGACTGAAACAGCAGCAGTGATTACAGTGCACTGTTCAAGCTATGGAGCTTTTCTCTCCCCAGCATGCCTCCTCATTCAAGAAATATAAATGGAAAGTCTGATTAGAATTTTGTAATATGAAAGACAGGTTCATAAAACCACTTACTTCATAGCTGTCAAATGATTTTCAAATAATTGAAATTCTGAATCCACTCTGCTAGAGTAGAATAGGATTTATACAGCAGTAGAGTAGAACCTATTATCAAGCTATTAGGAAAGCTATAGAAACATTTAAGCAAACACCTTGCCTTTGATCCTGATTATAATATAAATAAATCCATTACTGTACACAGATAATAGCCTTTCAGTGCAACAATTGGAGTCTAGGCATTTTATATTACTTGTTCTCCTTCTGCATTCTCCTTGATGATTTCTAGGAAGTAGCTTAAATAATTAATAACAGAATGATGCACGTAGATAAAGAAACATTATTTAACTCGGTAGTATCAAAGCTTTCTATGCAGTAACAAGAACTTTTTATAGTTTTTAATTCCAGGGACTTCTCTTTTAAACTGGAGTCTAAAAAGTATTATCTCTTGATGAAGAAATTATCTCTCTGAAAATAGCTTGCATTTTTACAGTTTCTGAATAAAGGACCACATTTTCAACAATCTAGATCCAGGAGTAGAGAAGCCACTGAAGTCCAGAAAATAAAGAGTCAAACTACTCAGACACATGAATCTCTACTTAATTGGAATCCTTAACTGATGCATGAAATTAATACATGCAAGCAAAAGAAAAATTACTTTTTTGTGTTCCTTTGACCATTCTGTTTTATCTACACAGCAGATCACACTACAGGTTCAAGTTTGGCATACAATAAAATTATATTTCCTTGAAAAATAACAGTTTTAATTTAGAATAGTCCAATTATACTATTCTGTTTACAATATAAATAATAAATTTATCTTTACATAGCAAAAATAATATTTATTTTTTTACTTCACCAGACTGTCATAAATGTTGCTAAATATTTAATAGAGAAAAATGTTAGTGGCAGTGTTTTTCTGCATATACAATTACCTTTAACGTGGTATTTTAACTAGATGAAAAAAAATGAGGTTGAAACATTATTTATTTAAATTTTTACTACATATTTTAACCCAAATATTGGCATTGATCCACCATTCACTTCATTGCTAGAATCTACACTTTTCTAATGCACATGCAGTACGTTAGTAGCGTTTGTTAGACACTGGAAGATCTTTTCTAATGGTAAAGCTGTTGGGAGCCTGTTGAATCTCTGTCATGGGAGACTCAGAACAAGCCAGACATACGTAAAAGGAATGAACCTCCTTTCTCAAAGTAAAGTTGGACTAAAACTCATGATTCTATTTTTTCTGTTTTTCTATTTTCTATTTTTTCTGTTGAGTATTGTTTGCCCATTAAGAATTACAGCTTGTGACGCAGCAAGCTGAGAGTACATCTACTGCAAAAACAACTATCTACATCATCTTTGCTATTATGGAAGGAGCAATACTTAAAAAAATGATACAAACCAATAACAAGTATATTCTCAAATACTCAGTATAACGTTAAGAGTTACTTCTAATAAATCTTGTCATTATTCCCACTTTTAGATGGATGTTGACAAAGATGTGTCTTCCTGGCAAAGCACATCTGTAAGGACTCCCCCTTCCAAAACCCCAATAAACCTGGCCCTGTAACTACACTATTCAGAAAAACAATAAAAAAAAATACTCCACATGCAAAGAACTATGTATTTGAAAAAGAACAAATGAGTAAGGTGTAGACAGGGTAGCAACCCTGATAAAAATATATCCTCTAGTTAGCTTATAATCAGAAAGGTCTTAGAGGTAACTAGAGGATGTAAGTTAGGGCAGCCATATGGCTGCATTACCTGATGGCAGCAAGAAGGCACGCAATAGGAATTGGTTTTCCACTGAGGGACTGGCAAAGCACATGAGCTCTCAACTCTTCTCTATCACCCTTCCACTTAATTGGAAAGCCTCACACCCTTCCAAAATATTCATCATATTAAATGGGGAAGGTCTGCTGACAACACCTGTCATAAAAAAAAGTAGCATTAAGGCACTTACGCTACTGGTACAAAGTGGTTTCACTAGATCCACAGCTTAAAATGGGAAGGCAAAAATACGTTTGTCCTCTTCTCTGCAAACCATGGCTCTCCATGACAAAAAAACCTGCCTTCAGTCCTTCCACTGTACCTCTATCACATCCCTTTCCATTATTTACCATTCTAACATCTCACTGCCTGCAGACTATGAGGAAATAATTGATACAAGCATGATTTGGCAAGGCTGGCACTTTAGATTTGAAGGATACTCTTCACTGTTACGAATGTCCACCACCAGCAGCTTTGGCTTGCTAGACTTTGTTTTCTTTATAGGTGTTTTGGAATGACTAGGTCCTGTCAACTCACACAAATCAATCAGATCTTCTGCTGAAATTCGTGGTGACACCTCTGCCTTCAGGTCATCCAACTTGATGGAATCCCTAGACTTTAAAAGAAGAAAATTAATATTAGAGATGATAGAATTAGAGACATGGTGTTCTTTGAAACTTCTACTTATTTGACAACCTCAAAGTGTAACACAACCCAGATAGACAGAAACAAATCTTTTCCTTATAACTCTGAACTCGTCTGAGTTAAACTATCCATACAGAAAAGCTCCAGAGCAGTGCCAAATACCTGTCTGCCAGTTATAGCCCTATATTCTGTTGAAGTTGTTAAAGAAAACTGTTTGACAATCTGTACAAACTATTTTAGTTTGTGATTTGTTAATGAATTATTCACTGTGGCTGAGGGGGTCACAAAACTCACCGAATGTTTTTCAGCATCAGAAATTAAGTAAATTGGCTAGAAAGCACTCTGAAAGGAGAAGCTGAAAGACCTTATGCTTGCAGCAGGAAAGCAGGGTAGCAGCTGGAGACTTGGCACAGAAACTGCAGGGATGCCTCTGTAAGATACAGAGCTATCTAAACACCAGGTATTATCCCAGCCCAAAGAGTAGGCACAAATCAGGACACCAGAAATGTAAGAAATAGTCCTGTATTATAACCCAGAAAATTTGTTCCTTAGTTTTGGGGGATGGGGGAATCAGGGGGACAGGACACATGATGACATAACACACTCCACCACACACCTGGTAGTACTCAAGCAACTAGTTTGATAATACTTAAATATTTTTTTCATAAGAGAGCCTTCATTGGGAATTATCTCAGAAATATTCCTAACTACTAGCATTTCTTCACTTTACATTCTTAAAAGCTCATGCATATCTAAATCAAAAAAGCAACAAAAAAAATTTAACCCTCCTTATTTTTGCGAATAACAGAGAATGCAGAAATCCTGTACTTTCATTACCAACACATATAAATCTCTGAACTGCAGCAGAAAAAAAAAATATATGGTCACTGCAAGACAGTTGTGAAATGTATGAGGCCATGTCTCCACCTTCCTTCAGAGGCTGCTTTAAACTGCTGAAACTTCTAAGTGCCATTACAACTACACTTTCACCCAAAAGATTTACCTTGACTCAATCAAAATAAAGCATAAGGAAAACCTTCAGCTTGTTCAAGAGGGTTAAACTTGGATTATTTGCAAGCAACAGGCAAAAAGTTCTGCAGCAGCACTAGGCTTTTGTCCTTGGGAACACCGGGTTTGCAAAACCTATTTGCAGATCTAAAAGTTAAAGGACTGCTACAGTCACTTTTTGTATTATTACATATGCAAACATGAGACTTTTTTCTTTAATCTCTCAGCTACCCTGGTGGAACTTCCAGAACTATATCTGCACTAAAAGGTCCTCATATCACTTCAATTAAATGTCGAATGTGCTCATTTTTTAAAACTTTCATATACTATGTAATTAAAAATACATTAGCATGCACCATGGTGTTAAGGAGTTAATAAATTACACTTATTTATAGTCTTCTGCAGCAAGAACTTTTTTCTTCTATTGGTGCCATTGTCTCGATTTGAAAAATCACAGGTAAATTTTAAAGCAGCTTGTTTTCATTATGCTTTAATCCAGCAGATACAGAGTTAACAGGTAGATTATGTATGGGAAAAAACCCCAAAACATTATGAAACTCAACTTACTCCAAGAGTTATGCACATCAAAGATACACTTATGGAGCTTAGTCATCTTACAACAGAACTGGTTTGTCTTGTGCAACCATTGTGCTCCTGTTGAGCAGGAGGTCAAATAGAGGCGAAAGTTGTTCATAACTAAGTCCACAGCTGTCTCTAGCAAGTTATTCTGGCTTGTCAGGAGACAGGAACAAACAGGATAACTAGGATTTGTTACAGGGAACATCTGAAAGATCTTCCAACTGATTTGATGTCGTCTTCTTGAGGAAGACCTAAATTCATGAAATAGCCAACCATTTCATTGTGAAGAATTGCATGTGTGCTCTGCAGTTGTTTAGAATATGAGCACAGGCATACAGAGATGGACTACAGAAAGTGGAAAAATAAAAGAACAAATAGAACATTATCATATATTATCTTTGAGAATGATTCTATACAGTGCAGTCAAAATACAGGTCTTTCTAAGAGTATCAAAGTAGCAAATTTTCTGCTTTGAAAAAATATTCCGTTTCTGTCACCTTGTTTTAGATTGCAGTGACCACACTGATTCGAGATACTATATGCTTATAGCCCATGAAAAAAATTCAAGAGAACAGGAGAAACACACTGAAGGAAATGGAGGCCTTACTGATTAGTATTAGCCCAAATGACTGGTAGCTCTAGCTTTTGTTTCAGTTTCTAAACATACTAGGCTTCTCATTTAATCTGAGGACTGTTTCAAATTTAGAGAGTGTGCTAGAGAGAACAGAGAGGCATACACATTTTCCTGAGTTATGTCCCAGAAAAAAGACTTCTTGGACAGTCCCTCTGCAGTTAAAAATACCTCTGCTGTAAAGCAGGTTATCAAAAAGCACTCAAAATTACAAACAAAATCTGTAATTGTACTGCAGGGAATATATTAGCCCACCAAACTGCCTTTTCCATTGTATATGATAGTATTCAAAACAAAAGAACTTAGAAATTGCTAGTCTCAGCACTTAATTTCCTCCCAAGTTCAGAATAATAGATGTCACAATGCTTTATAATCAGAAAAATGCTTGATTTTCTGGATAACGCATTATTTGTTTCAACAGAATAGCCAATACTCAAGGGAGATCTGTTTCCATAAAAATAAGTATGGCAGAGGACACAGCCGACTCTCAGTTGCTGTCTAAAGCCACCTCCCAGTTGAGTAGCTCGATTTCCCCAAGAGGAGTCCAAGGAAATGAATTGCATCAAAGGAGAGGAGGAACAATAATACCAAACTCTTCTCTCAAACTTCAGACTTGCCAAATGAATTCAGCAGTCCACGTCTAGGGGATTCACAGCAGACAAGTATGCAATATCCAAGAAAGGTAATAATGTAAAAAGGGTAGCGATTACGTAAATACACGTTTGGCTGAGGCAGCTTAATTTGCCTGATGACTAAAACTGGCAGACATCACTACACCCTCCTGAGGCAACAGCTTCTCCCTCAGGAGAACATTTGTGGAGCATTACCAAGGAGAAAAGGGAAGCAAGTCCACTGCAAAAAGAGTTCAATCCTTGAAGCAGGGTCAGATGATTACAGGTAACAATAAACACTCAGGGAGCAAAGTCAAGCATTATAAATGTGGACTATGCCAGTGAAGCTGGCTGAGATGACCTGAATTAAGTCTTCTTGAGAAACATTTACGTTATGATGGACTCTAATTACACAAACACTTCCTACTTTTATTTATACAACTTTTGTCTAATTCAGCAGATAGGATGAATGCCTCAGGAAAGAATAAAAGTTTAAGAGGAAAGCATGAAGTCTACAGCAGAAAACAAACCAGTCAAAATTCACCTATACTGATATAAAAACATTTCTCCTTATCTAAAAGTATAAAGCCACAAGAAGTACTCCACATGTAGACACTACCTGTCCTGTGAATAGGTTTTAATAACCAGGAAAAACATTTTTTTCCTTTAACTGCGTTGAAAATAAAGAGAAACACATTCAACTGTGAATTTTACAACCATCTTTGCTTTGCTTTGACCTAGTATATCCAGATCTGGCTAAATGGTATATTTAGTGATACAATATCTCTATATAGGCTTTGAACAATGCTGCAGCCTACAGCTCCTCGACAGTCTTGCTGGAAATAGAATTGCTGAATCAGTTATTTCTTTTTACAGCTGTTTTATCAGACTAATTTATTTCCTTCAAATTGCAAAGTGAAATATGTGCATGCACTTATAAGATCATCTTTCCTAATTACATTTAAAAATTTGACTTTATCTGCTGTATCTGGTAACAACTATATTTCACGTCAGACATTTTCTCACAGGAATTTTCTAATGAACTGTCAGTCAGCGCAACCTAAACATGGCTAACACGAAGCTGTCAATCCTTCTACCCAGTCCTCACACCTCCTTTTCATACCACCATCCTGCTATAGATACCTGTAGTTTCACACTGGACTTGAGTTCAGACAGTTCTTGAGGCTGTCATGGCCCCTGAGCACCAAATCTTGCAGACTCTTCTGAACCTTTAACACCTTTCCTACTCCTCTCCACAACAGTGTTCCAGCTGTTGTCTACCACCTCAGTGACTACTCTCTTTGCCTCAGCCCGGCCAACTAAGAGGACATGCATAAGATGCAGGTTGACATTTTAGACCGGAGGCTTAACATTTGTCCTGACTGCTGCCTTCAATTCCCTGTTTAGGCTTTATTATGTCATTGCAGGCATTGGTTTCCAGCTGTAATGAACCAGAAGGAAGAGTAGGTGAAGGAAGGGAGAGGGCCCACTTTAAACTAAATCCTTTGAGTAATGTTAGCTGCTCTTGGAAAAAGTTTATGCCACTAATAGTCTCCTAGTAATTATTTACAAATATCCAACAAATTGTGAAGAAGCAGTAGTATCCAACTGAGATTTTGATTCCAGCTAAATTAAGTTGCAGGTAGTCACGTCTCAGGACAGCTTCTCACAATATCTTGTTGAATTTATCATCTGCAAATTTTTGTTTGTTTTAAACAATGAAGGGAGCATAAGCATTATCCTACAAACCAAAATTTCCATGCTAGTAATACTTATTATTCTACGGGGGGTACAAACCGGACAATTAAAAAAAATAGCCAAGATAACCCATGGGAAAAGCTTAAGTCCAAACAGCATATCACATATCTAAGATGCTTGTTTCTTCCCTCCAATTATTCTTCTACTGTGATCTATTTACTCTTTTCCAAGGCAGACATGGTACATAATTTCTAAAACAACCCCTTTACTCTTTTTTAAGAAAAAGGCAAAAACTCTACTTTAAGCACAGTGCCAGAGGGTAGTTGAAAGTCCAGTTACACACTTGTGTAGCGCTCCAACAGTTCAGTCAATATACTCATAGTTTTAGAGGTAGTGTAAGAAATTGTATACCAACTACAGCACTGAAATTGAGAACTGTGTTCATATACAGACATGAGCTGCCTGTCATTACTTAGAAAAGGTAAGAATTAATCAGAAAGATGCACACGTATTTTCACACACACAAGTCGTACACATGCTAAGATACCGAGCTTACTACTGAAGTTGCTTCGCCTGTTTTCCTGCAAAGAAAAGAGACTTATTTTAGCATATCCTAACTTCAAGCATGAATCTTGCTTTAGACTAGTCAGTTATAAGAAGTTGTTCATCAGGGAAGCCTGCTGATTAAGCAGGTTGGTAATAGGAAAAAGAGTGCTTAAGCTGAAGTCTGAGGTCTACTTCCCTCCCAGAAGTTTCTCTGGCAACACCCTAAATTCTTTACTTTCAAAGTACTTATTCTTCTCGCCCCATTAATTTTCAAATAGGCCTGGGAATTGCTAAGGCATATGCATTTACTGCTCTTAATAAGAAGAAATAGGCATTAAGAATTTTTTTTTTTTTTAATATTAGGAATTAAAGCTGCTTAATCATTCTCAAATTAGAAGTCAAGCTTCAGAAAGATTAAAGCACTCCAGAACATGAGGCTGGCACAATCACAGCTCCTATCTATTTTTCCATTAGCCTGTAATCTCTTACGGGCATTTCATCCTGGCTATTAAATAAAGATATATAGATTTTTTTTTTTAGAAAATAAGCAAGTATGTTTAGTTCTACTGAACCTGAACTTAACAGTCCCATCTGATAAACACAGGAGCTATAAAGCAACTTTTTATCCACGGAAAGGATGGCTTTATCTAAGTAGAAGCAGGGTTTCTCCCCTTTTGTCTTTGAAGTTGGCAAAACTTATTGCAGCAAATTTAATACAGAAGGAACTTCAGCCTGAAAGTCAATATAATTAAAATCTGGGGTGCAAATAAAATAATCTATTCAAAGTATCAAAGTCCTTCATAAAGAAACACGCTTCATGGAAGATGTCGTTCCATATTTTTGGAACCTAATGTTTTGTTTCTGAAATAAACGTATGCATGTATATCTAGGAATAAAACAACAAAAACATTTTAAAACCAGGTTAGAAGATAATGGTTTTAAAAGATTTCTGAAGAATTGATCAAACAGAGAAAGAGACAAAAGCAGATTCACACAGCAACCAGAAACAGATGCAACTCCGAATCAAGGGTCACACTAGTTTGTAGCAAAGACATTGCTGTTTGTCCTTATTTTTACTTTAAATAACCATAATGGAAGAAAGCTAATGTATTTTTTTTACAGTGATTTCCACCTAAATATAATAATGTCATGGTGCCTTCATATAAGCTTTGGGATAAATATATCTGTATAGAGTAGCACTACCTTACACCAATTAAAATATAGCAGGCAGGCAGATGAAAACAACTCGAAGAAAAGAAGAGGGAGAATAAGCAAGAAGAACAGGACACTTCAGGATAGATTTGTAGGCAAAGCCACTGCTATCGTGTTTTTATCAAAGAAGCAGTTTTTGTGACAAGCAGAGTCAGTTTTCAGGAAGTAACTGAAAACAAGACCAAATAACAACACTGGATTTTAGCTGCATCATCTAAAAGGATTTTATGACTGAAACCAATCATTACCAGTGTGTTTGCACTTAGAATTTTCCATGCAAATGGTTTTGTTTATATCCTTCATAACTAAGTAGATGAAGGCAGTATTTAATACCCAAGGAGCATTGTCCTTTGCATGTTTATTTTTCGTGGGGTGTTCTTGGTTTTTTTTAAACAGAACAACTCCCATTGCTCCCTTGAACTCTGATGGCCTGATAAGCGAAAAGTACTCAACTCCTGTACCAACTGAGAAAGAATGATGCTTAAATCCACTGTTACTGACAGAGAGAGGCCTATACAGGCAGGGAAGTATTCTAATGATCACAAATAAATAAAAAGGAATAAAAAATGTTTTGACATGCTCCCTAATCCCCCTGTCCTCTCCTCCCCTGTCATTTTTTATGACCATTATTAGCAAAGGATCATACAAAAAGGCTTCAATGGTTTTGATGTTCAATCAGTACTACTTATAAAGGAGGAACAGCCAAACTTCCAGATTTTAGGAACTGTTTTCTAAAATTTTTCAAACACTAGAGAGCCACTGTTCTCTACACAACCTCTCTAGCAAACTCATTCTCACATTTCAGATTCAGTCCTCCCTTGCCATCATATTCTGCTTCTCATATTTCCAAGTGAAGACTTTGGTGCCTACCTTCTCTATGCTCCCTATCTCCCTCTACTTAGAATCATAGAATCGTTTAGGTCAGAAAAGACCTTTAAGATCATAGAGTCCAACTGTCAACTCAACACCACCATGCCCACTAAACCATGTCCTACATTAAAAGTTTGCTCCATTTCATTTTGCAAGTACATTTTGCAAGCTGTACTCTTCCACCCCCTCCACCACCCTGACTCCTCCACAGAGCTCCCTGCTCCAGAACTCACACGTTAAGGAGTGTGCAAACAACAACTTTTAGCCGATTGTCATTCATAAATGTCCTCTAAATGTCTTAGTACACCATTGTAGGCAGTCTACAAAAATGTAAGTGAGCTCTGCTTGCTGAAGTAGCTCATTATTAAGGAAACCTATCTCTCCTTCTCCCTGGAGTAACATAATTGAGTGAATAAGCTGAGTCAGCAGAGCAGAAAGACAAGTTACTCCCTGCATGCAGCTAGGCAAATATGCTGCAAAGTCTCATTAGTTATTGCCTCTGATACGATAAAACAGGTGACACTTCTCACCACTGCAGGGACCCATTTTAAAATACAAAGCTGAGCAATAATCCAGTCGTGCCTGAAAATACCCACAAGATGCTTTAACATGAAATAAAACTTGAAGTAAAAGCAGCAGCAAGAATGATCTTGCAAGCCTTCCCTGCTTTCCATTGGTGCCTCTTTTTTCCTCTTGATAGATACTCTCTCCCTGACAAAAAATTGTATTACTTTGAGAAAAAAAAAAGTTACAGAATCTTAAGAATACAAACTGTCAGAGATTCCCTCACCCTCTTTAGAAACAAACCCAACGGGAATTTAATATCACATCTCAATACAAACTGCAACTGGAAGAGGAATTTCCTTTCCCTCACGATGTGATCACGTATGTCTCTTGGTGTCAGAGACCTTGGATTTAGCAATCCATCTTTTTTCAGGATTCAATTGTAGTTATTTATCCATGATTCCTGTTTTCTGAACTGGCATTATCAATGGCAGCACAGTTCTGGGACATTTTCAGTTATTTACCAATGTGAAACCCGGCAAAGAGCAAAACATACTGTTAAGGCTCTACCTTAACTGCTGACTGTTAAGAGAGGTGCTGAATTTTAGTAACTGTCAAAAAGTTTGAAAATATGGTTAGCCAGTTACCCTGTAAGCTGTACATGCTTTTCACATCAATCTCCTTGGATTTCTGTACGACTCTGCTCATTTTAGAAACCCAGGTCCAAGCTTTGGTGAGATATACAGAAGTCATCATTTTAGCATTAACAGAAACATTTATGCCCATCAAACTAAAATGTGTTCATTCATGTTTGCAGGGTGGGCTCCATGACTAACTTTTGCTGCAAGTTCAACTTTGCAATCAGTATGCATTTTTTCTTCTAGCTATGCTGTCATGTGTATTTGAAAATCAGATCTTCCACTAGTGACAACGGCAGATGAGAAAATATACATACATAGCTGTAACAATTCTACTAGTAGATTAAGATGATGTTGACACGATCACACAGGCCACCAGTCAGTTTGTACTAGGCTATCAACTGCAAGAACGGAGCAAGAGAACCAGGCAAGAGAGCTGTGGTCAGGAAAATTTTTTTCATCCTCTCACTGCACTTCCTAGTAAAATTAGATCATTATGACATTGCATCCTGACTCAACTGAGAAAACACACAGTACTTAGCCTTGCCTGAGGTGCATTAAGAGAGGGATGTGGTGGAATCCTGGATTCAAGGTTAGCCTAAGGCAGGCTCCTATAGACACCTATACAGAGAAAAAGAGTACGGTAGGACAGAGGACTTGGAAGTAGAGGAAAAACACACCTTAGGCCTTTGATAGAAATAAGTATCTCTGACATCATATACCCCCTCCCCATGTCATGAAAATTAATTTTTATTACATTTTCTCAATAGCACTGTTAGACAGCACTGTGCTCTAAGACATAACTTTCACAGCAGCAATACATGGCATACACAGGAGTTACTACATGCTGAAATTAGAGTTGCTGTGAGTGGCAGGAGGTAGCTATGTCTGTGTACCTGAGCATATTTGTGTGTGAGAAACTACAAACATCCTTGAGTTTACTTCTCCGAAAACTGACTTCAAAAATTTCTCCCAAACTCCATTGCTTTCTAAAGCTACAAGCACACACATAAAAAATGTAATCCTAAGTGGACGATTTCTCTCTGCAGTATCTAATTGTGCTTATCAGAAGCTGAATAAAGCATTAAGCTTTTTAGATACGTGCTGGCCCTAAAGCATATTTTTAGCACACTCAATGGATTATTCTGAGTGTTACTTCTCTCCTAAAGTAAATTCGCCTACATGCTGCACTGCTTTTTCTTTTTCCTTGTTTTTTAGATGCAGGCCACAATTTTTTTTGATAAAATATGGATTATTTAACAAAGTATGAAATAGACCTGTCACCCAGGAAACCACACCAAGCATTTATATTGGTTGCCAAAAAGACTACTTCCACCATAGTCCTCCCTCTGAGAGAGGGCCAGTCAGCACTGAAAACAAAGTGTGTCTTCAGCCACCCAGCCAGCTTGCAATTCAGGACCACTACAGCCTGAAATTGTGCTCTCCCTAGGATTTTGCAAGCTGATCTCCTTATGTATTTCTCAGGAAAATTCTAAAGCATCCCTCACAAAATGTTAACTACATCACATTGTCAGCAACCCAATAAGTAATTACCAGTGAAATTATTAAAACACCGAAGTGTGCAACTAATTCCTAACATTCTCCATGCATTGGATGTGCATTAAAAATGCCCAAACAAAGTATTCGAAAATAGCTTACTGCTACTACTCTTCAGTGAGATAGAGCAGATTCTTTCTTGCTAAAACTTAGTTATAAACATAAGGCTTTGCTCCAGCTGTCCTTGTGGAAAGAAACACTTGCACACAACACCAATTTTTCAAGAATGGAACCATACCAGATCATGTATCACAGAGATCACCCACCAATAATCAGTGAGGAAAACTGGCATGAATTAATACAGATGGAAATAGCACAGGTAAAAACCACAGTGCCACTTTGCAGAGCTCAGGTGTGGATTGCCAGATATACCTGAGCATGGAATATGGCTGGGCAGATGTAACACTGGCCAGATAGACTTTGGAAATTCTGGGTTTCCTCCATTTTTCATTTCTGATATTCCAATAATTTACTTTGGCAAGGACTGACCTCAGATTACATTACCAGTGCTACCATATGCATTTCAGACAGTGTCTTCTCATAGGATACACTCCACAGCGGCTAAGGTTAGGTATAGAAGGGAAACACAGAGTTGGCTCAAATACAAACAGCTGTAGCAAACTTGAATGCATGGTTCTATTGTGTTTACTACTTTATTATGGGCTCAATCCTTTCTTTATCTTGTAAACAGCTCATTTATCAATAACTTCCACACCTTAAAGGGTGGTGACAATAGTGGCCACATTCCTTATTCTGCCATACAGTGGCTACTGCTTATGATTTTTTAAAGTAAATTTCTTTTCCCCAGTAATATGGCAAAACTGAAAATAAAAAGGAGAAAAATGAAACTCCCAATATTTAATTGATCAAAGGCTATGAAACTCAGCACCCGATTTTAAAACAACTTCCAAATCAGGAAAAAAAACCCCAAACATAAAAAAAACATTCCCACAAGATGGAGAGAGAAAGAACTGGCTGATTTTTTCTTTTTTTAAAATTAATTTTACAGGTATAATTACCCCCTTCTCCCCCACCACATTTGTTAATCAGTCATGGAATCCCAATTGTGGGAGGTCAAAAAGGTCAAATACACCCAGCTTTCAACTTCAAAGTGGGTATAATCGCAAAGGCTTGTGAGGAAGGACTAGATGGACAATCACTGAATCCAGAACCTGAGCCTAAGGCTGCAGCAGAGTGTGCTCTGGCTGCTCTGACTGCCCATTCATATTCACAGCAGACAAACACATCCCAGGGAGACTCAGAAACCAAGACTGTATAAAATGTGTTTAAAATCCTTAAATATGATCTAAGTAAGAATCTAACAAACTATTAAAGTCTCATATAAATAATATTTAGATGATTATAAACATACACCTTTAATTCTGCCTCAACTAAGAAAAACAGCACACTTGTTCCAGTGAGTTTACATTCAATTAAAATAATTGCTATTTATATTACATCTTAAAAAACAACCACAACATTCATTAGAGACTCTTAAATTAACATTTAACATCAGTTATTTCCTAAGCCATGTATTTCTTGTTTTATCCACTCTGGTAATTGATTTAATGCCTTATCTTCTATCAGAAATAGTCCTAAAACATAAGAAAATACATTCATATTTTTAAAACCAAGCAGAGTAAGGGAAGTCCTAAAAAAGGCTTCCTTGAGCTAATTTAAACTGCAAAACCAAAGTACTGGAAGCAGAGGTTTCCTTACACTCCCTACTTTTTGGTTGCTGGCTGCCTGGTTTATGAGTATCAAGAAAACATTGAAAAGCTCACAAATACACAGAGAAAGTTTTGAAGCTTTCAACAATTCCCAAAAATATTTGCCAGAACGTGATGAGCTTATGACATGCCTAATTAAACAGTGAATTGCTTATTCACTCACAGGGGAGCGACACAGAAAATGTATCTTAACCAACTCATCTCAAAAATGACAAATAAATCCAACTTCTCACTCAAGCTACAATCAGAAAAACAGAAGCAAAGGTACATGCAAAATAAATTAGAAACATTAACTCAGATCTTGATGAGTTAATGCTTTGCACAACATGAACTAAAAACAAATCTGAGGAACAGCTTTCTGTTGAGTAGTAGAACAATGAAATAAGAAAACAAAAACAAGTTCCCTACAAAAACAGAACACAAAACAAACCTGAAATGGGTCAAGGCAGTCAGAAGACCCTTGAGGCAGAATATATGTAACAGCTATTATGAACAGCACAGACATTGCACTTGGACATTTCCTAGCTCGTACACTGAAACAGAAATGTTGGTATACACTACTCATCATACTTTTAGAAGAATAGATGGACTTTACACACCAGTTATTCAAAGACTTAATATAAACCTAGCCAATACATTTTATATGGACAAATATATCCTAGGTGCATAAATGAAATCAAAAGCAACTGAGTGCTGGCATATTTATTGCAAATAGCCCTGCATTCCCATCTGTAAGAAGTCTGTCACGCAAGCTATCCTTGATTATCTGCTAAAAAAAGTTACCATCAGGAAACTTTGTTCATACTATTTTTGATAAAACCAATGTTTTTCACATTTGTACTGTTTCATCAAGCCACTTAGTCACCTTCCCGCTTAGTTATTTCTCCTACTTCTTCAAAACTGAAAAGCTGAACTGGACCAGTTGCATTTAAATCAGCGCACAGATCAATAAACATCTGGTAGCCTTTTCTCCAGTTGAATGCTTTAATTCCGCAACATTCATCAGAAACTTGGACCCTTGAAAAGAGGATTACCAGTAGAAGACAAAGACAAAGGCATAATTGTATCAGCCTCGGGATTTCTGGGAGTCCACCTGCCACACCTGAGCAGACATTCATAAAGATAAAGAAACTGCATCATTCTCTTGCTTATATTTAGAAGTATATAAGTAGCTGGAGAGAGGGTACATCTACCATGTCTATAATAAGGGAGATACAGGCAGAGCAGAAAATTGTTACATGACAACTGTTATTTGTCCCTGTGACTCCTAAACATTCAAGAAAAAGACTTCAGGAGTTTTCAGGGTATGAAGGTAAGTTTCAGGAAGCATAAGAAAAAAAAATCATTAGTGTACTGGTCAAGAAAAAATTACAGACACAAATCTGAGTAGACTGCTACTAAAATTCAGTTGTGAATTTAAAGGGGTTTTTCCATTCTTATTTTTGACATTTTATCTTGCTCAAAAGAAACATGCAAAACCACTTAAGATGTACATTCATTCTCTCTGAAACTATTTCCTCCTTGAGATTTTATCTCAGTAGAAATATGCTTACTGGCTGAAAGAGTAAAAGATTAAGCAACACACAAGTCCAGGAGGGAAGAGGGCATCCAAGCCTGTTTATGAAGTTGCAAATAGATGCCACTAAAATGAAAAATAAGCAACGTTAGTGATAAAAAGAGTCAAAACAGTTTTGTTTTACTGAAAAGTGCTCACCCAGGGGCAAACACTTCTTTTGATATTATTAACCAAAGCACCATAACATGCAGATACACACAAATACTTGAGCAGTCAATAAAAAGCACTTAAGAAACAAACTGAAGCAGCTTAGAAGGAAAATACAAATATAGAAGCAGGAGACAGCTGGTGTTTAGAATTAAATACATGAAACACTGTTTCAAGAAGTCATAAATTACCTTCATAAGCAAACCCACAACTTTGTTTACAAAGGAACTGTTTCCTACCCTCCCCACCCTCAAATATAGAGGTGACCCACAAATATAAAACGAGATAAAACAGTGGTGCAAAGTGCTTGTCCAAATAATGACCAACTAAATAGGTGGGGAAGCAGCAAAGTAATTTTTTAAGAGCTAGACTGACCAGCAAGGACACAATGGTGTTTTAGAAAATCCATTAAAGGCTACTGTGTGTGCTAAAGATTGAACTCAGATTCCACTGCTTTCAAGTAGAAAAAAGTTTCTCCATGGCAGCAAACACCAGTAGAGTACATGTTGAAGAAAGAGATAGATAGTTCCAGGATTAAGGTTAAAAAAAGACACAACACCTTTGGGTGTAAATAGTGTATTTCACCAATAATTCCAAATTTTTTTTAAGCAATGTTGCTCAAACCCCTGAGAAGTATCATCTTACAAAGACAAGTACCCAGAAGTGCAGAACTGGTCGCAAGTGAGAGGTAGCTCGTTAGTGGCTCATGTTACACAGGATTTTCGAAGTCTGAACTATGACTCCTGACAGAACTGTAACATGCTTGGCTTGTATATATCTGCCTCAAAATCTGACACAAAAAATACAGCACATGAGAAGAAACACGTTTGTATACTATAACTTAACATATGAATTGGCTTCCTTGTCATTCATGTGTCCGTGAGATCCATTTCCTCTTTGCTACAGGAAAAGCCTGAATATGTTCCCGCATATAAATCACGTAGTGCTGCTCCATATGATGAGCTAAAAAAACCCCAACTACAGCAGTACCCAAAAGATCCAATATGCTTGAGCTTCAAAAGGAGTTAAACCATCAGTTATGCTGCAGTAAATCAAAAGTGCTTTCCTATTAAGTAGAAATGAAAGAGAAGGCAGTAGAAGTTACAGTATTTATTTTTCTTCTCTATAACATACCAAAAATATTAGCTTAATTTCTTGGAAATTGTGGGATGGATGAGCTTAGTTACTCATTATAAACAAACACAACTTGTGGTATGAAAATAAAATTACTATAAGTAAAAAAACACCCCCAAAATTTCTCAGGAAATGGAAGAACAGTGAAAAAAAACCCAACAAATTTTGCTTGACCCAAAATAACAGATTTTTATCTTGGCTACAAATGTAAATCTCTGTTCTATTTACCAGTTCAGTAGACCATTGCTGCTTTATCCCATCTCCCTCCTTGCTATTTCCAAGTCCCTTCACTCTTACTTGGATACAGAAAGGCACAAGCACATCCTTAGGACTGAGGAGACTTGTCTTTTTACTCTCTTGTTGTCATAACATTAAGAAAAGCTATCACACACACAAAAACATTTTCACTGTTAGTACTGTCAGGCTGCCAAGAGAGACTGCATAATCTCTTTCCTTGGAAGTTTTCATGACCTGACAGAACAAAGCCCTGGGCAACCCCACCTGAATTCAGTGTTGGGCCTGTTTTCTGCAGGAATTTGTACCAGATGACTTTGTAAGGCCCTATCTGAATTATTCTATGAATGTGCAGCCCTTAGCTCCTTCAGAAAGTCTCTCTACATATCTCCAGAACAGCACAGCAGCAGTTGTGTTGGCTACAACTCCTGTATGACGAGCACCAGTATTCTACTGTCATTTAGTTTTTCTTCCCAATTGTCTTTCTACATCCACCTATTATTTCTTAAATTCTGTAAGCTCTTTGGAGTTTCCTTTTGTTCTGCATTTGCATGTCTAGCACTTGGAGTCCTGGATTTGTGGCTAAAGCTTCCAGAAAATACAGGAATAGAAATAAAATCAAAACTAAAGTAAAATAAAGAAAATGACTGAATATCAGACTCAGGTTTAGAGGACTACCTAAAAAGTAAGATACACTTGATTGACAATACACTTAGTTTCTTAGTAGTTAGGAAAAACAGATGGAAAGACTAAAATGTAATGCAAATGACCAAATAGATATGGCAGGTCTATATATCCTTCCCCCATTATTGTAATGCACTTCTGATTGTAGGGGAATGTGGAAGGGAAAAAAATCAAAACTGTTTAATTTTTAAGAGACTGCCTAGATTTATACTGCTGAGAGGAAGGAAAGGTATCATTTCAAATCACCATTCTTCAGATGGTGTATTCGACAAGAGAAACAACCATCAGATTTTACAGGAGAGAGAAGGGAAGAATATTTTTGCTAAACTGAGTATCTATTTAATGCAGATATACTCTTAGCCACTAGTTATTCTTTGCCAAAACAAACACAGGCATAACTCACACACTACCTTTCAAAATCATTTGAGTCATACCTTTAACCTGACATGCCAAGATGGAAAAAGCAGTGAGAGCTGCCTGCATCACTTTCCAGTTACCTATTTCTCACTGGCAAACTGTTCTTTTTACTATTTTTCTCCTAAGATAAAGCCTGTTTGCAGTTCTGCAGGTGAGTCACGGACATTGGTCTGTTGTGGTAACAAACACCACAGAACCGAAGGAGCAGGAGTTGGGAGAGACAGACATCCGGCACAAGAAGAAATAACTTTATTGGCATGTACATCAAAGAAGCTGAAGTTCAAAGCAATAAAGTTAAAAAAACCCAAACCCCAACAACCTTTCAGTTAATTCTCATTCACTGCATTGGATTGTTCATCAAAATTAATAATATGGCATATGCTCTAACACCATGCACTAGCTGACAAGCAAATCAGAACACCTGATGAATGTGTCAGACCCCTATGCTTGGAAGTGACAACATAAATGCCAGTAACTGAGGTTTGGTGGGTATCTCCTTCCTGTCTAAATTCTAAAGAGGAAAAAAACCACCTGAGCAGGAGAAACATGCAATCTGACAAATACTCCCCCCTCCAATTCCCAGGTTACTTACTAGGTCACTTCGAGGTGCTTCCTGATAGTCTGCTGAAAAGCAGGACATTGAACTTCTTGTGCCGTTGCTCTCACTGGCTTGCCGTGGATGTTGTGCATATTGCCTGTATGTAGCACTCTTTGGGGTCCAGCGAAACAGGTTGATTGACTCACGAACACAACGCTCAATATCAATCTCTGATCAGGGATTTAAAGAAAAAACAAGTAATGTAATTGTGAAAAATCAATAAAGCCAATTAACCTAGCTATGACATTGCTAAAAATATATATAGATATCCATCTATACCTCTGTCTCTGTCCCCCATCCCCCCCCTTAAAAGGTACGTAGTTTTCAAAAACATTTTCCCATTCAAAAAAAACCACTTTGAAATTTCTTATGAAAAACTAGCAATTAGCATTAATTAATGAGCATTAATTTTATCCCTAGTTATATATGGAAATACAGCAAGCTATTTAAGAGAAGCATAACAGAACTTTAACCAATGCAAAGACAGGAATATAACTGAAGCCTAGTCATTGTAAGGCATCTTCATTAAGTGTCTTTGCAAGTCAGACAGAGTATTGACTCTTAAATGTAAGTACATGCAATACATCAAAAGTACATTTCATGCAATGTAGAGACATCAGAATTTTTGGATCAACTGTCTTATTTGTCAGTTAAATACTGCTGTGAGCTAGACTGAAAGCTTTCAGTTGTTGAACTTTGTGTGGCCTGCCATTTTGACAAAGCTACATGTTATTGGTTTGCTGGAAAACAGGAGTTCTCAACACTAATTTGTGCTTGATGGCAAACACAATGAATTTGGTTTAGAGCTTTGAGAGAGAGAGCAGAGAGAGAGAGCGAGAGAGCACGAGAGCGAGTCCAAAACCCAACCAGACATTCACAGTGAAACACTCTGGCTGAAGGAGTAAAGTACAGTGTGTGACAAAATACTACGCATCTTGGGAGGAAAGCAGACACCCATCAAGTGGGGAAGCATCCTAAAATAAACTGTGGTCAAATAAAAATTACCAAAGCATAATGAAAAACATATGCAAAATAAAAAAAAAGTAAACCTATCACAAATATTTTTGTGATGCAAAGCATCCCGCGTGTATATGTCTTCTAACAAGATGTAACACAGAAATCATTCACTTTTCTATCACTATAAAAAGACTGGTTAGTTTTGTGTTTCCTGTCTGAAGTCTCATGAAGAGAAGAACTATTCTAGCTTACATTTTACAACAAACCTAGTGTAGTTTGTCAGACAAACAACAGGTATATTAGCACTTCTTTCTTGTGTCTGTCCCAAGCATCTTGGATGATTCATTGCAGCACTCAAAATTTAGAAGATTGAAGCATCAGCTTCTATGAAGAAAATAGAGGCACTGTAGCCAAGCTTTATGTGTATATCTCAAAGGGATTTGATGCATTGCCATCAATCAGGGAGTTACTCCAGAAATCTCAGTCATTTAGCAGGGTGGTGAGCAAAAGAAGCTGAAATTGAAGACTGGGGCAGAATAATCCAGTTGGATGAGGTTATTAACTTTGTTTAAAATCTGAATGAATGATGTGATCTATTAATCTCCCATCCAAAAAGCTGTCTGTATTCAGGTAGGATACAACCTACAGCATATGCTTTAATAGCATTGAAGACAGCATGCTTACATGCTATCTTTCTCCTGAAATTCTGAAAAATCTGGGACTAAAGCTGTGGTTTACCCAATTTTAATTCTATCTCTAAAACCTTTTTGTGGATATGAAAGTAGATCACAATTTTCCTTAACCATATCAGGCCCCCTCGCTACTTGGGATAATGCTTGACAGAGATAAATGGACAACGCGGTGTCTCAACGGTAACTAACAATTTTTCATTCTGTGATGAAAACATAATAGATTTTTCATTTTGAATAATAATTATAATGGAATGTTGTTATTTAGTATCATTCCCAAGGAAAATCCATGCAACTGGAAAATTTCGCAGAATTTCTTTAATTCAGGTAAAGACAGCAGATGCCTTTCACTAGTTATTATTCCTAGAACACACTCTGAAGCATGGTCATTACAGTCGCACTTTCTCTACATTTCTGAAGACTCATTTATAAAAAGTTGTGAACTTCAGTTCAAAACCATAGTATACTTATGGGTTTTGTTTTTTTTCTGTAAAGAGACTGCTATAACTGTGAGTTATAGCCCTGTCTCCTAAGATTCTTAACTAAGGAAATTTTAGCAGTACTTTTGTAATAAATGAGATGAAAGCAGAATTTAGCCAGTAAAAAAAAAAAAAAAAAAATCTGAACAACAATAATTAATAGCATGAGAAACATTTGGTTGTGAGAGGGCATAGTAGCCTACAAATATCTGAAATTGAAAACAGAGAACTGGGGGATGGAATAGGAATGCTATGGGCAGTAGAAAGTTATGAAAAAGCTGAAAGCAGAAACTGAGATTGACAGAGTTAATCATTGAGACAGACTATCAAAATATTTTTCCTAGAAACAAGGTCTGTAATTCCAAAAGGAATCCATTTAGAGAAGTGGGAAATGCAGCAATGCATTTCCCTAAAAACAATAACCAGTTCTCACACATTAGGGTGTAAGTAAAAAATTTAGGAGTCTGTTGTTCTGTGATTCTTGGCTGTTTGGTTTCTCATTTCTTCTAAGCAGCATTTCAGGAGGACAGTGGCCATGGCTGAAAATGAAATTCCACAGAACAAGAGGGAATTTTAAATGGTTGAGAGGGAGGCTGTCAAAAGCCTAACACCAATTTACAGTCTGCTGATTAAATAATCTGCTTCTAAGTAATGCAAAATAAAAATATAACAAGTAGGTTGTGGTTTCCACAAATAATAATAATAAAAAGTATGCACATAGGTACATGTATGTATACGTATGGGAATGGTCAACTTTTATCACCTACAAGGGAGACAAGACTATTGGCAGTAAAAGAATTTACTTGCATTCTTTTTTAAAAAACAATTAGTTTCAGGATACTGGAGATTAAGACAACATTAAATTGGTGTAAATATTTACAGAATATTTATTAGTCACATTGCATGAGCAAACTTCACACTTGGGTAACCTTCAAGCCCATCTTCACCCTTTGTTTGAAATTTTGGTTTAAGAAAAATCACTTCCCATCAGTAACTAAAATGCAATGCAATCTTTTGCAGCCTTGCTGGATAAGATCTTTCCTCCTCCTTTTGGCTAATAAGTAAGCGTCTGCTGTACTGCTTCAATTCCGATTTCTTCCCACGCCCTTTCAAATATATGCCAAATGAGTCAGTCTCCAATTAAATGTCCATCTTTTGTTATCGCACCAAGACTGCATTCACACAGTATTAATCCTGCCTATACTCTTCCTGCTCCCAAGTAACTGTATCACAAGCCAGAAGACACTAAAGTTTATATATTATTAAAAACATACTGTTGGTATATCAGAAGTGTAAATATATCAAGACAGTGCCTAGATTCTTGAGAAGGACTATGAACAAATGAGAGTACCTCACCAGGATGCCAGATTACTTGTCATGTGCAAACTACTTAGATGAACATCCTTCTGAGAGCAGGCTCTGCATAAATCTCAAGGCATTAGCAAGAAGTGAACAGAAACATTTAGAAAGGACAGGGAGGGCCTGCTCACTCATGGAGATGTACCTATAACATCTCTGTGCTCTCCAAGGTCCCAACACTGGGGTGTTTTGTAGTTTAAAAAGCATGTGCCTTCCGTTTTTATTCGTACAAATTACTTTGCTGAAAAATCCAGAATGAAAATACACTGATATAACATGGTGTCATTAACATGAAGTGAGTACTGAAAAAATTTAAGCCTAACTTTAAACATAGTATAAATACTACAAAAATAAGCTTCGAACTCTAGTATGCCTTCAAGCAGTCTGGTTTTCAAGAAGTACAGAGCACCTGCATTTCAAAATGCCAAAGCTGGCACCCAAGTACTTAGGAACTAAAAATCACAAGGTTTCATCTTAAAACATTGGTTTTAGGAGTTCTGGCTCAACTGAGCTCAAGTATTTCACAGTCAAGCAGCAATCAAGCCTTACAGGAAACAATTCTATGGCACCACCTAATTACTCCATTACTTGGCATCAAGAGACTTTTCTTGAGATTTCTAGATATGCAAATAATAGGGGAATTGAAAAAGGTGGGGATGGGGAAGTAAACCAAAAGACATCTAGCAGTAATATCCTGGTTTTGCCATTGCCCCATCCCAATATTAAGCCTACTGAAATATTTTTCTCCTCTTCTCAACTAAACTTCCTGGTTGCTCTAAGATGTTACTCATTTTGCTCTGTTGATGCTAAATTATCACTCCCTACCACACTGCTGCCTCCCTCTGTCAACAGTCTCAACTGAAAAGGATGGCTCATCCGAACATAGCTGCTTTTAAAGCTACATATATATTTAGTGTTTATTATTATAGATATGGGAGAGAAGTAGACCGCACTTGAAACAGATGTTAGAAAGAAAGCATCAGTTTAAAGGCAATACACCTGTGACAAATGCACATAGGATTTTTTATTTTTACAGCAAAACCGGACATGCATATGTTGTTCACAGCAAGTAAAAGCAAGTAATGGAGAAAAACATAACACAAATGGTTCTTTCTTAATGAAAATGTACACAGACCAAGTCTTTGTGTGCAGTTAATCAATTCCAGAGCCCTTTCCTTGGGTAACAGGACACCAGTTAAGAAATTTGGCCAAAATAAACTGCTTCTGCATTTTGGAAACAGCCCAGAATTATGGGCTTGGTTTGACCTCTCCATCACAAATACTTTATTACTACCCTGCCAGGCAACATCAGCTTTCAGCACACAGCCACATAAATAGGACAGAAAACCTCTCTGCTACAAAAGCAGGGAAGCTGAATAGGTCAGTCAGTTCGATCTCATGATTCCTGCTCTCAGAAGAAATAGAAGTGAAAGGCCATAAACCTTTTCTTTTCTAATGACATACAAAAAATACACTAAGCCTAGATATTTAAAAGGACAAATCTAGGAAGAGAAGTGACATGTCTATCCAACATCTCTGTATCTATTACTGCTAGAAGGTTACTATAAACAAAAATGTCAATGCAAAATTGTTGTTCTTACATAATTTATCTCATACGTTATAGGGTAGTTATGTTATTTCATTGTTTTGTGGATAGTAATTTGCTCTTACACACATCAGCATCCCTTTCAGTGCATCTTGCAACAAAATTCTAAAGGCAACATAAGTATCAGTCATGAATTTTAAAACGCTTCAGCTAATATGATAGAAGTCTTTGTTTTTTCTACATGGATGCAAGGTGTGCATCTTTTAAGAGCTGCCAGGAGGACAAGTGCTGTCAATCAAGGAGCCATCATATTTCTTACGTAATACAGCAGGCGTACAGAAGTTGCACTCATCTAGAAAAAAAGATCAGATGCAGAAGCAAAGTAACAAACTATAGTGCTAAGTCTTCAGAGAGACTGCATGTTGCATGGCTGTAATAAGGATCAATAATTTCAATGCTGCATTGACAGGCTACCTTGTCTGACAGCATATTACTCTACAACTCTTTCAGTATCTTGGAAAAAAAAAAATTCTCTAGACAGCTCTCCACAGTCAGTGTTTACTACCTCTGGACGATATTGCTGTTTTCAGTGTACATGAGACAGTTGTCTTGCTGTTGGAAAGGAAAGACAACAATTTAAACTATTCTTGAGCCTGAATGCCCACAAACAGTGGTTAGTGTATCAAAAATGAAATGGTCCAGGCCCTTGCTCGGTGGAAGCACATCAACCATCTGCATCAGGGTTCAGAAACACTGGGAAAAGAAGGACTTTTGTTTTTATGTAATGAAATCACATGCAATGTTCAAAGAGCAGAAAAAGAACTTGTCAGACTCTTGTCTTCATCCATAAAGGAGATGTTTGAGGACTGGTAAATTCAGAACGTGTCCAAAGAGTTCTGTAGCAGAGGGTGTTATGAAGATAATAATTCAAGTAGATAATGACATATCTATGTGAGATGCTGACACTTCTGCTGAGACCAACAGCAGGTATGTTTGCAGCCTGTGTATAAACAAGAGAAGCTGAGAGTTATTGAAAGTACAACTACTACAGTACCTGCAGTTATGCAGCCATCTGGACCAGTTCATGCAACACTTACCAAAGTACTGAGCACTAGAGAGAAGCAGCAGTAAACACTGTGAGTTATGCAGTCTGAAGTCTCAGGGAATAAAAACCAAACATGAATCCTTACTCATGATTGTAAAAATTGCTCTGACTCAGCAGTTTAGTGAAAAGGTTTCATAAAGAATGCCTTCCAGTACAGAAATGTGATGTTGTCCTGCACTGATAAAGATGAGCAGGGAAGACAGAATGATGAATGATTGTACAAAGAGTAAAGGTTTACTGTAAGTGAACCACCAAATGCCACATGCTATGTCTTACTGAGAAAGACGAACAAAATAGATTACATAAAGACTGTAATGTCAGCAAAGCTCTTACAGGAAAGTGTGTTTTACACAGTTTTGAGGTGTGCCATGGCTGTTTAACAGCAGACATTTCTACAAACTAAAAAAATGTTAAAGACATCTGATCCGGCCCTAACATCAGATTAGATACTAGCGAACAACAGAAGGACATGAATTCACACTGTATAATGGAAATAGTCAGATGGAGGCTGCTATGCAAAACCCAAGAGATAAACAAGAATAAGAGGAAATAAAGCAGATCAGCAGAAGAATGAACATTATTTCATAGCTAGATGATAACCATCTACAGAAGATGCATAAAAGGGCAGGTTTACAAAACTGCAGGGATCAGCTTAGAGGACAAACTTGTTAGATATAAATGGAGATGAAGAACTTATGCCACCAATACAACATCCAACAACATTCAATTTTTGAAGGAAAAACATTGTGTTGGCTTTTCTGTGTTGTATGGTTTGTTAAAATCTTTCTAAAACTGACTCAACAGACATTTAGCAATCTCAAATACTAAATTTACCTCCTTTATCCTAAATCTGTGTTTCACAGAAGTAATATGCAAATTCTGAAGCTCAGTATGCATTAGTAAAGATCTTGCTGTCTAAGTTTCTAGCTGGGTGGTAGATATGAGCCACTTCAGCTGTTTCCCAGACATAACAGGTACAAAGTTGTAAAAAACTCTACAATCAGAAACTCTGACTAGACCAAATGCTTATAAAACTGATCAATCTCTAAAAAGCCATAAGTAGACGACCTTTGTATTAGCAGAGCTCTCCTCTTGTTAGCCTTCAGGATAGTTTTAAGGAAATAATATGAAGTAACTTAGAATTTCTGTTTTTAAAAAGACAAAAATTCAAGTAACCTTGAAAAGGAGTACCTGTTGCCATGAAAAAAGGATCAAAGCCTCTAATTTGATCTATTGGTTCCTAGACCAATAATGGAAAAAACTTTGGGTAAAGATTAAGATAGATAAGATATCTCGATCTGCCTAAAGAGCATCCTCAACCATGTAACACCCACAAACTACCACAGAGCAAGAAACATGTTATTCAAGACTGAAACATTGTTAATTTCCCACAAATACGGCAACTGTATACAGGAAGGATAATAACCATCTTGCTTATGTACGCATGCTTAAAACTGCTTTAATTTCTAAAAAACCACTCTTGTCATTTGGAACTACAGTATGTAACTTACTGAGATGCAAAACTTTCAGCATTTACCATTAATCAAGTCTATGTTAGTGTTTTACAGTGCAAAACTAGTAGCTTTAAGTACCTAACATCAGGCCAACCTTGTCAATATCTATTTCTAAATGATTTAAAGTTTGCTGCATAATTAACCTACTTGGAATTCAAGGAAAAAAGTTCCCCTATTCTGTGAAAAAGCTTTCTAACTCCCCCCAATTTGAATTTACACATGAAAGTATTTAAGAAGTACATTCCTAAATATCAAATCTTTATAACAAAAAAAAAAAAGACCACCCCAAAAGACCATCTTTAAGACATTTTTAAGTTTGTGTTGTTTCAAGGTTACATTCCCAGCAGACAAGTTTGTGGTTCATACTCTGTCACCTTACATGACTGCTGAATTTGTTTCCCTAGAACTATGCTACGGTTTATGTGAGTGAAAAAAAGGAAAAAAAGGGTTGTGGTTTTTTTTGTTTTTTTTTTTTTTTTTTTTTTTTAAGCATAAGGATTGAAGAACCAGCAAGAGATTATCTAGTTCCTTGCCTTGCTCTGAAGCCAAATGATATGTGACTAGACTATCTCCTACAAATGCTTGTCTAGTTGTCTAGACTTCTTAAATTTTTGCAGTGACAGGTTTCACCTGACACACCCCTGATGGGTACTTAGCCCATTTATCACCATTTTCAGAATACAGACTACATTCTTCACATACAATGCGATCTTTTCCCAGCTGGGATACCTGCCCTTCCTGAACAAGTTTTGCCCTTCAACGCTAACAATCCAGTCTTGAAATTTATTCCAAGCTTGCAGTATCAACAAAGTCTTAGCTTTAGGTACAAACTCTAGTTCTCCATGTTTAATTTTGGTCTTTCTGTTGATTTCTACTAAACTCCAGCTCTTAGTATATTAAAAACAAAGAAGTTTGGATAGACAGAATCAAATGCCTCATGCAGATTTATAAAGGCAAGAGTTTTAAGTTCTCTGAATATGGGAATATAGACCAAGGGAATTGACAGCTATCCTAAAGTATGACACCGCTGAGAATTCACTTAAACAGACCTTGTTTCTCAGTCCTTACTTTAGCAGAAAGATTTTTCTAGCTCTCAGCCTATACCACCATTCCAATTCTGTATTTAAGTAGTTATGTGTATCTCTATTAACAACACTGGATATACACACCCCCAAAATACATCTACTATCAGAGATGTGCTGCTAATATACATTTTAATCAAGGAATTTTAACACTGCAGTATTTGTGCAGCTCATTTCAAAATCCTCCTCAATTAACAATTAGAGAACTAAAGACTATTCGAAGACCATTTATACCTGTACAAGCAAACACATTCAGCATAATAAAGATACAGACACCCTATTAGGCACCTTGCTCTGTCAGCAACATTTTCCATAATTGTAAAAAGGAAAAAAATCTAGTGCACACTCTTGCTTTCTAAGCACTAGTCTAATCCTGAACCAGTTGTGCTCATAATTTTAATGAAGAAAAAAAAAAAAAAAAGGGAAATATTTTCCCAAGACACCTTTGTAAAGAGAAAAAAATAATAATTTGCCACATCTAGAAGCAAAGCTCAGATAAGAGTGGCCTGAATTTTGTCTTTCCATGCCTAAAAATGCTAGTATGTTTGATGGTCTACCTTCACGTACTTTGATTTTTTTCCCAGGGTGTCCTGATTTCAGCTGGGATAGAATTAGTTTTCTTTCTAGTAGCTGATATTGTGTTATGTTTTGGATTTAGTATGAGAATAATGTTGATAACACACTGATGCTTTCAGTTGTTGCTAAGTAATGTTTAGACTAAGTAAAGCATTTTTCAGCTTCTCTTGCCCAGCCAGCAAGGCGGCTGAAGGGGCACAAGAAGTTGTGAGGGGACACAGCCAGGGCAGCTGACCCAAACTGGACAAAGGGGTATTCCATACCATGTGACATCACATCTAGTATATAAACTGGGGGGAGTTGGCCTGGGGGAGATCACTGCTCAGGAACTAACTGGGCATTGGTCAGCAAGTGGTAAGCAATTGCATTATGCATCACTTGTTTTGTATATTCCAATCCTTTTTATTATTATTGTAATTTTAATATTATTATCATCATTATTATTTTCTTCCTTTCTGTTCCATTAAATTGTTCATATCTCAACCCACGAGTCTTCCCCCCCCATTCTCTCCCCCCATCCCTCTGGGTGGGGGGAAATGAGTGAGCAGCTGCGTGGTGCTTAGTTGCTGGCTGGGGTTAAACCATGACAAAGGGTAAAGGTGCACAAAATCCTACATGACAAACAGGTGGATTATTCTATTTTCTGAAGTCCCCTTTTGCTACGAAGGGTACATACAGGCTCTCTCAAGAAACAGGAGGCATAAGCTGCTCCTCAGACTGATTTTAAGACACACACTAGGAAAGTTCTACTGAGGAACTCACTTTTTACCCTTCTTATGAAATACCACCTCTTGAGACAGACAGTCCTTTGCTAAAGGATATACATTTGATTTTCTTTTGCCAGTGACAACTACAGACTAGCAAGAACACTAATATGAATAAAATAAAGGATTTTGGTATATTTTTCCTTAGCGTGCCACCCACCACAGCATTTCTCTTTAGTCTCAAGAAGGTAAAATCTATAAATAGAACTGCATTTTGTTCATGTCACTACAAGAGGAAAACGTGAATAATTAAAGAATTCACAGCTTCAGGTAAAATGACATCAATCTTAGAGTTTGACACTACTGAACAGCCTTGGTGAGCAGGTGTGCCCCAACAAATTGCTCTGCTTCTGTACCAAAGCCAGCTCCCAACCCACAGTTGGCTGTAAGCCATGGAAAAAAAAACCCCAAACCCAAACACACACACACAAACAAAAAATGACTCACTGGCAGCTATGCACATTTTCTACTTCATAAATGCCATTATTTAGCAACGTAATCTTCAGGAATTGCATTATAAAATACACCTGCCAATTGCATATAAAAAAGCCATCTAACAGAGCAAAGATGAAGAATACAATCAGAAAAAGATGTTTCCATAAATACCAGTCAGACCTACACCTTTCAAGAAAAGGAAACTACAAACGTGATTTCCTTTTTGCTTCTGATGTCTTTTGATATTTCCAATTGAATTTTTTAACATTATAGTTATAGCACCATTATCAAGCACATCATGTGACATCATGTGACAGAGACCAAATTGCTGTTTTCCTTCAGATATACTGTAATTTGAAAAAGCAGTCCAGCTTCACTAACTCCATAATAAATCACCTTCCAGTGTCATCTTCCATGGGGGGAGCTACAACAAAACCACGTGTCAAAATTTCATAGGTAAAGTTATGAAGAGTTTCCTTTTAAAAGAGCTATTACAACTTCTATTCCTCAGAGCCTTAATCTAAGCAATAGGAAATTTTCAAAACTGTACAATAAAAAGTCAAACCTAATCAAAACACTATATTACCTTTGTTTTTCTACTGCTCACTGGCACACAGAAGACCCCACTGTATCTCTTTCAGTCTCTTCAGAGTTGGTGTTTTGATCTCAGAGTTTACATTTTTATTCAAGAAGAGGTGAAACAAATGGGAACAGGCACCAAACACTCACAAACTCAGTGTGGGCTTGGCGGCCAACTGCCATTTCTTCCTCCTACCAAATCTTACTTAACTAAATGCTGAACCGCCAGAAATTCTGGCATAGTAAAAGTGTACAAATCACAGATGTGGGCAAAGGATTTTCAGGAAGAAAGAACAACAGAAAATAAAATGGTAGCTACTTAGGGTCGGACATGTATCTAAAGTAGAGTTCTCCGATATGTCCTCTCCAATTCTGCTGCTGTCAGCAGAAACACATCATTCAAAACTGCACCATACAATCTTAGTGTAGAATTTTTTTTAATCTTTAGTCCATTCTGAGCTGGAAGTAATCCTTCTAAGCATTTATATGGCTTTCACCATCTTGGGATTCAGCATTTTGGCACGTCACTACAATGGCGACAGAATTGTTTCTCACACATTAGAGAAACTCTGGTCCTTGGAGAATCATTTATTGTTGTCCTTTGATTATAGCTAGATGTTTGACTATATGTTGCATCTTCAAGCTACATGCCTGTGTCTCACAAAGTAGAATCCTCTACCTTTTCCACTTCAACCATTTTACTGTAGCTCCTCATTGCACTGGATTGCTTTTCCATAGCCAGTCTTTCTAGACTTTCTAGCTGAGGCCAGGGTTCTTCCTTTGGAAGGACTGACTAGCCTGGAGTCAGCAAAAAGACACCTTCCTAAGGTGCACAGCATTAAAAGAATGAATGCTGCTCTTGCTCCAAAATTACAGAAGATGAGCTTATTGTGTAAACTAACCTAAAAGGCTTATTTCAAAGTATGTTTTATCTTATTTCCAGGCTTAGTGTTTCCCTATTCTCTAACAGCACCCATCCCCATAATTTTGCTAGTTGCCCTATCCCTTCTCAAGGCCATAATTAATCTATGTCAGTGATGATATTGGCATGGATCTCTGGAGGAAGATCTGTTTGCCAGGCCCTGTACTGCACCCATTCTAGGTGGGAGTGAGTTGGCCTACAGGATCCTTCCACTATTTGCAAACAACTGTACTTATCTGGATGCTTTCTTCTGGGTTTGTTTCCTAACAAGAGGTGCTGGTGACTTTGTACTATTTGTACAGTGGGTCATGAACTTGGTAATCAAGTCAAGCTACAATAATTATAATTTTTGAGTTGCATAACATACATTATCACACAAACTTACAACGATACTAAAGACTAAGCTATAAGCAAAACTGCAAGTTTTAAAGTAAAGTTACTTATACGGTTGGCCCTCAATGCACGAAAGAGCCTTCTGGGTTGTAAATTTGCTGATACATAAGATGCAGACATATCCAAACTGGCTTAGTACAAGTCAGTACTGGTCTGAAAGCAGAGTCCTGCCTCTGTTGTTGGGACCTCAGGAATCACATCATAGTAGAGCTACCCTTACCATCCTCATTTTCCTGCCACATTCTCCTGCTACATGTCAGACTTGGATAAAGGAAAAACAAAGGTAATGCATACTGTGTTTGCGCTCTCTGCATCACCCAAATAAGATGAAATTTACTAAATCTCAAAACTACACAAAGAATTAGCAATGACTCCAGGGTTGGTTTTGTTTGTCTGTCTCAAATCGTACCTCCTAAATTTTCTCTGGTATTTATATTGCTTGAATAAAGTTTAAACTTAACAGAGCTCCTTAAAAACAAGTTAAAAAAAATATGAAAGAACAAATGAAAGAGAATTATAAAAACCATCTTGGGGTAATAATTTCCTAACCAATCTATATAAGTTTATATATAAGCAGTTGCTTATATGTCCCCTTTATACAGCCCCACAAGGAATGAACTAGGACATTTGTTGCTACAGCAAAGGGATTTTCCAGTATTCTTAATTAACCAATTATTTTGTCAAATACTTCAAATAGATTTCCTAATATGCTAGAAAACTGTTACAACTATATAAAAACAAATTAAAATTTCCAATAGAGCTCCCCAAAATAGCAAATAATGGCCAATTATATTTGATTTATAGATAAAAATATGGCCAAAGCTTTGAGGCAAGCATTGGAAAGGGGTTTCAGAATCAAGTAATCAATAATGGCACTGTATCCCTTCTTTTTCCTCAACTCGTTGATTTTTTTAAACAGTAATTTTAACTGTGTTATATGCAGTGAACTGGAAATAAAGCAGTGGTTTGTTGTTTAACTTTAAATATACATTTTTAGAAATAGGTACTGTAAAAACAAGAACTCTTAAAAAAGTGTTCCACAAAGTTGCAAGACTGTAGTAAAATAGCTTTATCAGTCTGGAAAGCAACTTGCTTTCACTGGCAGCCTGAGATAAGCCATTCCAGTGCACGTAAAGCTTAAAAACCACCGGAGTTTCACACTGTTGAGCAACAATTGATTTTAGATTGAAATTATTGCAGATGTTTTGAACAACATAATCTCTTCCTCAGGGTGACCCAGTTTCAGGTGAAGGTTGTTTGTAAATTACTTTCAGAAAATTCTCAGGCATGGCACAGGATTTATATTAACCAAAATAACAGAAGTCCTGTTTGGAAGACACACATGACGAAAAGCACAAGCAGTCAATACTTCTTAACCAGAAATAAGACTCAGGTCAGAAAGAGAAGGCACGAAGCTATGATAATTATATGTTCAAAGAAGTTACTGATTACAGAATTCTCAGCTAGACCAGTAACATATAAGTTACACCAGGATTGTCTCCCATCCTCATTCTTTTTTCCCCTTAAGTAGTCAGTTTATGATATGCTTTGGATTAATCCCACAATATTCAATTGTGCCACTGTTGACATGCAAAATATTGCAGACATCACCAACATTAAAAAAACCAAACCATCAAAACAAAAAACAAAATCAAACTTTTCAGAAACACCGTTCTATCAAAACATTTCCTACCAGAGTATCATCAAAGCTGTCATAAACTATAATCAGCAGAAAGTACGTACACAATAACACTACAGATTTTAGTGATTTGATTTTATTATATAAACAGATATGTATTATAAGAACTAATGTGTTCTTACACATGACCTCAGCAAAAGTACTTCAACTGTCAGTAAATCAGCTGGTTCAAGATAAATTGGAATATATAATTTAGAACCACTCAAGAAAAAAAAAAATAGGAAGAAATGACCTTAGACAAGAAAATAAGTTAAATATTAATGAATCTATATTTAACTAAGACATACAGCTAATAGATGAGGGAGGAGCGAAAGGGGAGAGAGACAATCTTTTAGTTTAGCACTCACCTTTCAGTCCATCTTAAGATATCCAGTTAAATCTAATCTGAGCATTTGAAATGACAAAGCATATAGATGGAAAATGAAAAAACCACACCATAAGGAGTGGCCTAATTAAATTTCTTATAAATTGAAAAATACAGCAGCAATTGCATAGTACATACTAAGCTGAAAAGTAGCACAAAAGCAAAATTTTGAAATCTGGACACATGTTCAAGGGTATACAGCGATAGACAGAATTTGTGACAATAACATTTAGAGAAATCACGGAGCTTCATCCATGACAGCTCACTGAACTTCTGAGAGACTGATTTATGCAACTATGCCTAAAACTAGCCTCAGCCTGCTTGCTGCCATATCCTAGGCTACTGCTAACCTCTGTAAACTCTGTAGTTGTGGAGACTGCCACACTCAACAAGACCTTTTAAGCTTAAATGCTCTTCCAAACTTGATTCTCTCATTCAGTTCTTCTGAAAAAGAATTACTTCTGTTTAAATGAATTATGAATTATTGAATTGCACACGTGGTGTTCAAACAGAGCCCACTAAATCTATAGTTAGCCCAGGAATTACCCAAAAGTCAGAGTTACCTTAAGAAAGACCACACGATTAAAACAGTGTCACCTCTTAACCAAGACCTATATTATGTTAGTAAGATCCTGGGTTGGAGAGAGGGAATTAATGCAAGAATGTAAGTATGTTCTGGGTGCAGTAGCCTTGCAATTCATGTGTTATGTAAATATTAGTCCATCACAAATGGAAACACATCTTTCAGTTGACAGGGCTTACTCAGTTCAAATGCATTCTACTGCCTCACTAGGAACTTGCTCAGAAGAAGACCCAAACTTCATGGTTAACTGCAATTTTTTATTCCTTCCCCCCCCCCCCCCCCCCCCCCCCCCAAATATGCAACACTTGCTTGTATGGATAGGTCAACCACCTCCCACTGAACAAGAAGATAGAACTTCTGCACAACAATCATGCAGCCTCCAATCCTATTTTGAGGGTTCTTCTGAAAGTTTTACATTTCAAATGGAAACTGATTTAACACAAAGCAATTCCAATGGCTTCTATACTGCTTTCCCTAATCCTTTTACATTAATTGCTTCCACAGCAAAAGTTTTATTATTTTTGAAAGGAAAACAGGCTGGTACCAGCATCAAAGTGGAAAAGCGCTGTTCAGAACAGCACTAAATTTTTTCCACTAGGAAATCCCTATCAACTGGATTGTTTCTATACATGGCATGTCTACAAACAGTCACTTATTAATTATTTAAAATAATTCTAATTTCACAAGTACTTCAAGCTTCACCTGCAAATAACAAGTTCATCCAATTTTTGCTGTTGACAGCAAAAAGACTTCTACTAACTTCATCAAGCTGTAGTTAAGACCTACACACTCTGAGAGTGTTTGCCTAAAACTACCATGATTTCAAAACACATGTAAGATCTGTAGTATATATTCACATGTAAGCACATACTGTCTTCAGCAACACACTGGGGAAAACAGAGAAAGAGGGAAGAAATACTTTTTTTCTGTACCTGGCAAGTCTGAAAAAAGGAGAATGCATTCATTGAATCCATTAGCCAGAAGACGATCCCTCAGCTGTTGAAGTATTGCAACTCCAATACAGAATGGAAAGGACGAATTTCCAAGCAGCAATGTATCCCACAGGTGAAAAATTTTGTGCAAAGGAAAGACATCTGCATGATGAACAAGCACAATAAAAAAACCCCATAAGCATATAATTTGATAAAAACATATACATACACTCATAAGGAGCTGCCTGTATACTTTTTTCCCCTTCTACCTTAGCATTATTTCTTTTTGATTTGGGAGCAAAAAAGACTCAATCTGTTTAGAAACAGGTTTGTCTTCATATGCAGTTTGATTATTCTGGAAATCATCAGTGTCTTCATTATTAAAAACTTAGAAATGCGCAGGTTTTCATATCTCAAACAGACAAAATTAGGCAAATTTATTTTTCTTTTGGTATGGTGCAATTATGCATTAGGACAGTTTTTTCAACAGTATGAAGACATTAAGGAGTTAATCAATAAGCTCAACTACTTAAAATTAGACAAAAAAACGAGCAGAATAGAGCAAAAACTGGCAGAATAAAGGAAAGACAAGGAGAAGGGCCTGTTAAAGATAGCAACATTTTACATATAAAGCTGAAAATGGCTCTCCTAAAATAAGCTATCCTCCAACTAAATAGGTCTAACATTTTATTGCAATTCATTGCCCGGGAAACCATCTTCTTGGTTTTCCAAAGGTGGTGATTGTCACAAAAGTTTTAGAAAAACGGACAACGGCAAGAACCAGTGCTTTACAGTAAAGATCTTTAGAAATTGCAATCAAGAATCTCACATTAAATTCTTTGATATTTCATCAGAGAAATAATCCATCAGCTCTTTTCGTCCTGCCACCTTTTTTTTTTTTTAAATTCAAAGTCTATCAATGTTGACATGACATGAAAAAAATCACAGAGATCTTTAAGAAGATTTTTAATTGCTTTCTGGACTTCCTTTATTAACTTTGTCCTCTTTCATTAAAAGCTCACCAAATTATAAAGCTCTTTTTCTTCCTACCATACATGCACAAATGTCATAGTAAACTAGTGCTAAGAGAATAACAATGTGTTAAAGTGCAATAAAAGAAGCTTGTTTTGTTGGTCTTCAAAAACAAAGTTACTCTCTTTCTTACATTAATTGAGTGAGGGCAAGGGAAGGTGGTGAGGTTTGGTTTTGTTGTTTTAACTATTATCATAACTTTTTCCAGTAGAAAACAGCTTCCTTTGCACAATCCCTAAGTACCACATGTGTAAAATAATCCAGTTCAAATTTAATATAATACTTTTTTAAAAAAAATAAGAAAATGCTAATTATTGTCAAATCAGGGCAGAAAGTATGTGACAGGCACTGTTGAGACTCAAACCACAACACACGTCCTTGCAAATTACAAGCGACTTAGTAAATGATAGACACATCACACCAATTAGGAAGGCTTTAGCTGAAAAAGTGAGGAAAAACTATGCTTAAGAAATATAAGAACATTTAATCAAAGAAAAAGAATGCATACTCACGTGTAAACATTGTAAGAAACCAAGGAATAGCATAAAGCTGCAAAAGGTGGTGATGGGGGGGGAAGAAACAAAAAAATGTTTTAAGAGCTAAAGTTGTGACAATTGTCTGCTACATCAAAAATTGCCTAGCTTGGCATGAATGTATTTAAAATGGGAAATAACTGCAGTGGCAGAACCACTATCACACAACTTTTCACCTCTCAGAGAAGCTTTTTCCTCGCCCAGGCCCCCATTCTGATGTCTTCAAAATTACTATACTGAAAACAATGACAAAAACAACCACCAGCCTCACTAGGCTTATGCTTGCAAAAAATAACCCCCAAAGTCTTAAAGAACTCAAAAATCTGCTCTATTAAACTGTCACGTTTCTTACCTTGCATATATATACCGCTAAGTAAAAATTAGCAAAGGATACCTGAACAAGCATAAAACAACTTGATTCAATGTATCTTTTTGACTATAGAAAAACCCGGTTCTATATAAATAATTAAAAGTGCAAATCACAATTTCCAGCAGAAAAATTAACCATATCTACCTTTTTCTCTTGTGTTGGTATTTATTAAAATGTATACTTGTCAGTGAAAGGTGGTAAGAATGGTTTCATTCTCAGAAGCATATAGTGTCAGTTACTAACACCTTAAGCATTTATGTTGTTCTACTGTGACCTTTAAAGGCAGGTGTCATCTGAAGAATTTGAGGCTGCTTCGGCACTCATGCTGCTACAAGACTGTCTAAGAACTTGTGCTGCTGCGATGGCTACAGAAAACCTTTAGTTTCTGCAAATTTTCATACTCATGACATCATATAGAGAAAATTCAGTATGCATTAGAAGAGCTAAGCCTTTATGACAGCTTAAGAGTTTCTTAACTTTCAGTGAAGTATTTAGCATGTTGAAGGCAACAGAACCTATTTTCTTGAAACGTCAAACTGCACAGAAAGTTCCCACAAATTAGGAATGCAAGAGCGAGACGATTATTGTTAAATTTTACTCTGTTGCATAGCTCATGTGCTCTGTTTTCCACTTCTGAAGATTTACAGTTAGACATAAAGCTTAATATATTACTTTTTAGCTCACAAAAAGTGCAAATTAGTCGTCCTATTAAGCTTTCCCTGGAAGTAAGCAAATGAGAAGCAGAAAGCATAATCGATATTATGTTAATAAATTACTACTTATTCCATAAACTCTTAACTGGGTTAGGGCACTGACTAAATGATGCACACATTTACCAAAAAGCTCTTTAGCACAGCTCTCTCTAAATTTTATTCCTACATCTTCATCTGAGCATCTGATAGTATCTGAACCATAACTGTCCATAAAGCTAAAAAAGCTGCGATGATCAGACTGTACACCACTTTCAATATTCAGTAGGCTTTTATAAAGCTTGGTCTCCAACTTGCCAATTGATTTTAAGGGTTCAAAAACCAACACAAATGCATTTCTATCACCATTTTCATCTTATAATATTTTCATACTATTTCTCTGAGTATATCTTTGTTATGCCTTCAACAGATGGCTCTCTACTGAATAGTAACATACCCTGTTCCCCGAAATATCCCCTACAGTGGTTGTGATCAGCTAATACCTGTTTACCTGCTTGCTTGTATGCAATATCTTGCTCTTCATGCAGTAGGAAAACAAACATTCCTAATAGCCTGAGGCTCCTCTTTGCTTGGAGGTACCATATTATGCTGACGTCATTTTGAACTACATTACTTCCTTGATATTTAAAAGCAACTATTTCCTCCTTTTCATATATTTCATTAAAATATTTTACCAAAGCAGATCCAAACTTCCTCCTAATTTCACAAACACCTCTATCTTGTATGCACCTACATAGAAATATACAAGAAAATATACTAAATTTAAAACATTGAACAGATTATTAAAAGGTAACCACAAGGCAAAACACTGCTTTGCTCTAACCCATCCTCACCAAACCTATCAACAGTGACATGAAAAGTAGGTCAAACTATTTAAGTAGAAGGTATCAGGCAAGTTTTTACTGAAGGGATTTTCCCCTCTGATTTTCATAAATATAATGTTCTAAGACAAGGAAGGCTTGGTAACCCTGAAGAGGTTATGATTACTATTTATCAGCAAGCAAAGAAAAGCCACAACACTGGTGGTATTATTCCACCATGCAAATCAAATTGAGAAACACAGACAAAAAGAACTGCACTGACTTGAAGTCCTCAAATAAATAGGCTACCAAATTCTTTTAGTTAAATGACTGCACTTTTAACATGTTATTAGTAAATACTGCCCTCTAGCAATCACCGGCTTGAACAGCATTGTGCCATGCTTCTGTACTAACGAGCTGCTGTTAGAGAGGTTTTCAACCCTTCACTACTGAACCCTGAAACATAATGGGGTTGTGTTTTTTATTGACACTTAACTCTGTAGTTGGGAAGCATACCTAATATTTAATCAAAGTAGCGTTTGAACTGCTGGAACAGCCTGAGAATAAGTCACATTAAAATAAGAGCTTGTAAAACCAATACTTCATTTTTTAGAGTAAGCTTTTGATCAGCAATGCCATAATTATAATTTTGCTTTGCCAGTAAAATACAAGCTCTTTTGTGCTTTTAAGTAACGACTTGGACATTTCTTATACATGAAGAACACAGCAGTCCCCTAACATCAGTTTCCCATTCAAACAATCTGAATACATCCACAGCTTTTTTTAGTTACAATTGAAATCTCTTGTCCTTAGACTTGGCTTCATTCTTTATCTTTCCATTATCCCTAGCTAAAGCTCCCTTTCCAACAGTGCTCTGCTATGACAAATTCTGCTCAGTACCTGAACTTGGAAATGCAGTTCATTGTTTTTCAACAGGGTGAAGATGTTTACTGGCAAATAGTTAGATGGGCATATTTTGAAAAGAGTGCATCTCCCATTAGACATTCAAAGCTCTTAGAGATATTGGCTCAAATCTCAATTAAAGCCTTTTCTCTGAAGATTCTGTTATTGCCCATTACTACTGTCTGGATTGTTTCATTATTTGACTGTTCCTCCAGAAAATGAGAGCTTTACACACTTGTGTCTATAGAAAATTGAGATTTCAGTTGTAAAGACAAAAGTTTTAAAGAAATTTAGGCTCAGGGGATTTTGATTCTAAAGATATTTTAAGAGAAATAGCAAGGTGAAAATGAGTGTTAATGTTTGTTGGTGGGGATGGTAAGGAGTATTAAAAGATATGCACAAGGTTCTTGCTCTGTGAAAAGTCTGTAAGAACCAAGTGGCTGTCATGTGTGATCCAGGTGCACCTTATGAACATCATAAGGCAGCCACAGTGAAGCTATGCACCTGGTTGCAGGATAATGAAAATTAACTATTTAAAATTGAAGGTTTGAGTTTTCAAAACATCAAAAATGCCAACATTCTTCACAAGTTCTTGTTCATTATGCATTTATATAACACTTAAGTTTACCAAAAACCTCTAAGAAAATTCAAAAACCTCTACGAAAGTTCACCCTCTACACCTCATAGAATTACAGAGCTGAGATCAAGGTTAAATACCTCTAGTTTTAAAGATAACAAACACAATAGGAGTAATCATTATTCTTGCATTTTTTATAGAAGAATCCTCACTTGACCATCTGTCATTCAATGCAGTGTGTTATTTTAAACTGGTAAACTGTCATGTCTTCACCACTGTAAAAATAATTTACAGATGGATAACAAAACCCCTATGCTATAGCATGTATTTCACACTATTTTCAGTGTTCAAGACTTCTATGTTGGAGCCTTTCCTTCTCAAAGCTGAAATCACACTTACAGGAATACAGGAACTACCACTATCAATGGCAATGTGGGCAAGTATTCTACCTCCAATAGCAAGTAGCAAATTTGCTTCAGGAGAACGTACTAAAAACCCTGCAATGGACAGTTGTAAAATAGTTTGTCTGCCATGCTAATGTGCTTTCTACACACTTTAGGCAGGCACTAGCTTAAATGACAACAGAAAGGATTCAGAAAAGGTATCATATATTTCTTTTCTTGTTGAATTGTCCAGTAACAATGCCAGATGTTGAAGATCTGTTAAGTAATCCAATCTTTCTTTCCAAGCTTACTAAACTAAAAGACCATTTGACATAGCTACACAGAAATGTGGTCAAACAAAGAATGAAAGAATGATTCTCAGCTAAAAGGATGATCCTCAACTAAAAGAAATCCTTTTAACGCTTGCCCCCCACTCCCAATCGCAACCCCCTTCCTCCCCCCTCCACCGTGGTCATTCTTACCAAGCAGAGTGAACCCCGGCACCCCTGCACAGCACTGCCACTCAACCAACATATAAAATGATTTGACCTTTGCAGGTAGAGAAACCCCTCCCTTCCTGCACAGACCCCCTCCCTCCTGAGCACCAAAACTTGAAGACCCTGATTGCTTTCTTAAAAGTACTTTAAAGGAGAATTTGTTTGTATTTTTTATTTACATTTTATATTTTTGTACATATTGTTAGGAGGTCCGCCATTTTTAAGTGCTCTTGGATTGACCAAAAGGGAGGCTTTGAAGTGTGTATCTCTCTTGTTACCTATCTCTGACTTGTAGTGTCACCAGGCCCAAACTATTATCTCAAAGGAGAATAAAATAAAACCTCGTAAAAAAATTTAAAATTACAAAAATGCAAAAAAAAAAGTTTACAATCTTATTCTGAGCATTCCAGTAACTTTTTTTGTGTACTTTAGCTGTACCATAGATCATGGTTTGTATGAGGTGGCAAGGCCAAAGATAAAAAGGTTTTTTTCTTTTCTTTTTTCTGTCTATGAAGTTGCTAGTTTTTTGGTGGTTTTTTTTTTTGTTGTTGTTGTTTTTTGTTTGGTTTGGGGGGGGGGGGGGCGGGGGACTGTTTGATGTATGTGTGAAACAATGTTGTCCAACAATAAACCAAAATTTTGTTTTGCTGAGTTGTCCTAACAAGGCTGCCTCCAAACTGCTGCTTTTCGTTTTAATTTTCATTTGGTAAGAAAAAATTTTTTTTGCTCTCTACAGCTTCCTAAGGAGGGGAAGTGGAGAGGAAGGTGCTGATCTCTTCTCCCTCGTATCTAGTGATAGGACATGTGGGAATGGTTCAAAGCTGCACCGGGGGAGGTTTAGACTGGACATTAGGAAGCATTTCTTTACCGAGAGGGTGGTCAAACACTGGAACAGGCTTCCAAGAGAGGTGGTTGATGCCCCAAGCCTGTCAGTGTTTAAGAAGCATTTGGACAATGCCCTTAACAACATGTTTTAACTTGGTCAGGCCTGAATTGGTCAGGCAGCTGAACTAGATGATAGTTGTAGGTGCCTTCCAACTGAAATAGTCTATTCTATAAAACCCTGATCTTGCAACTTCATGTAGTGTCTTCAAAATACATACACACATACTTGGCTTCAAACCTATATGGTGCCTAGACGTTTAATCATATATTTAAACGCTACAGAAAGGTGCAAAAATGTTTTGACTGGGGATGCAAAGAGAATGCAGATTGAGTCCAATTTTTAATATTAGATTCTACCCACCTATATGCACCTACACCAACAAAATCTGAAGAATGATCACTTTCCTCACAAGATAAAAATACCAGCAAGAATCTTCTCCCCAGATTCACCACTAGGTAACCATGTAACAGAACAGAGATAAAGTACTTCAATTGCAGGATTTTTAATTCACAGTTAGATGAAGCCCTATTACTGACACCTGCACATTGCCAAAACCAAGCTAAGGTATCTACCTATGACAGCAGCTCCAGCACAAAGATATTAAGTAACTGCAGCCAGACTTTGTCATCTCTGTTAATGGCCAGCTGACAACTGTATCCAGCTTCCATAATTTGCAGCTGAAAGCTCTTTAGAATAATTTATGGCTATAGTTACCCTTTTAGTAATGTAGCACACTTCCTTATTTTTCTTCAGTTCAAAACGGCCTGTTGTTGATGTCAGAATTATTCGGTAAAATACAGAACATGTTATAAAACAATATATAGCATGGGGGAGATTATAAACTTTGGGAGAGTGAGCAAAGAACTGTAAGATTCACTGTATAAATCCCCCTATTTATATGTAAATCACATAGCCACAGCAATGTACTTAATCCAGGCACCACATCAACTAACAATATTCACAACTATTCAAGCTTCAGCAGTGTTCAATATTCCGAGAGCTACGTGACCCGAAGCAAATGAGAAGGGTGCCAGGAAACACAATCTTTCCTGCAGTGGAGCCCGCGTTTCAATGATGAAAGATTAATCAGGGTTTACTTTGATAGGATTAGTACTCAAGCACGAAACTCTGGTTCAGATCTCATTACTATAGTGCATATCCTTCACCTTGATGGAGCCTGTGCTGTCTTGTTACAGGTACAAAAATCACCTCTCTCACTAACCTACAAGGCAAAACAACTTTTACTTATTAAAAAAAAAAAAAAAAAAAAAAAGAGACAGATGATTATGTAAGGACAAGCTCTCTTCAGAGCTTAGTGTTAATTTTAGAACTAGCATTTGTATTCAATGCAAGGTTTTTTTTTTAAAAAAAAAAAACCAAAAACCTCTGTTCTGTAATTATTTATTACATTACCTAATCATCTCCAGACTGTAACACTTAAGAGACAAAGCTCACATTTGACTATGTGCTGTGGAATGACTAGCACAACACAAAAACTGAAATACAACAAAACAGGTGATTTTAAGCTACTCCATATGACTTGCACTTTGGAAGTTTTCAGTGGAGAATTATAACTGTATAAGCAGACACTAGGAGCTGCTGAAAGATCAGCTAACACCCAAGATGGGTTGCTACAAAACTCTCATGTAGATTAGTAGCAGAAATGGGGACCTGTAAGATGGTCAGGGAAATTACATCTCTACCTCTTCAGTGGGAACTGGTATCCTGGACAAAATACACAAAGGAATTGCTTTGGTCATCCACAGGCTTTAACAAATAAATATCAAGTGCATTTACATAGTGATGCTGCAAAATCGATTCTCCCTCAGGAACTTGAATGTTGCTGTTACACACACCCTTCATACCCCCAGATATTTAGCCTTTCTACAGATGAATGTTCTCCCTTCTCCCTACCTTCCCTTCATCTTCCTCCCACCTGCCCTCTTCAGATGTGTGTTATCAGCAATACACATTGCCTTCTCAAACACCTCTCTTTGTAATGCAATACACTGGCTTTCTCTTCTGCTCATTTCAATGCCTCAGTATCTTTTAAATTTGTACCACTCAAACAACATTATTATATTAAAAACACCTCTGCAAATGAAAGCATATATTTGTTTTTCCATTACCATCTTTGTAAACAATGATAATGAGTATCTGCCAGTCCCAAAGACACACAAATTCATCCAGGAATTGTATACAACAAATGACTTTCAGAGGCTTGGCCTTGCTACTTTGACTTAAAGCCTTTCCTAATAAGCATAAAGCTTTTCTGATAAAATAAGCTTTATATTACTTATAGAAGAAATGCATATGAATTTCTTATTTATGAAATTTATATTTCTACATCAACATCTCCTGACTTCAATTTCCTTCCACTTTGTTTCCATCTGTTCTTATGACCAACCTGTAATTATCAAATTTCTAAATGTCAAAAATATCATGATATACACTGTATCAATTAACAATGTTCTCTCTATAGCTTTGCCTAAATTTACTTTTTAGAAACATCAGCCATAAACTTCAATAATGCTATAGTAGGAAGACAAGCATTTTTACAGACTATTATCTCGGCTTTCTGGACTATACACGCCTCTCTAAACAAAAGAGGAAAGCTATTTACAGTGATAGCTAAAAGTGAAGCTCTAAGGAGGGCCTTGTTTTGCTTTTTCCAAAATAACCCTCCCTCTCTCCTATGTTTTGGCTGTGTTCTCAGTTTTCATTTTCCACCATCTTACAGACTTCTTCCAACGAAAGCATAAAACTTAGAAACAAGTTATGCACTTGTCCAATGTTTCTGACAGACTCCAACAAACGACTGCTAAGCATTTTCCAAGGTCTCACATATCTACAGATTCACCATCACTTGCAGGTTTTTTTTGTATTACTTGCAAATTGATGTCTTTTGTGTTAACCAATGGCATTTAATCAGTTTGCAGAAATTTTGCTATTAGTAATTTATGGCTATGTTAATTTTTGTGTATTAATCCACACTTTAAAAATAAAATTATATACATCTTTTAAGATGAATCTGTAAGTTATAATAACTGACTAGTAGTATTTTATTGTATTTACCATGGGAGAGACTGAGGTATGTAAAACAACAATCAAAACTTTACCATTTTATCAGCATACTTGGAAAGGTCCATTAATATGAAAGCTTCACTTATGTCAAACTGCTACTGAAACAGTCTGCAAAGGCATCTCAACCTAGTTACCCTCATTTTCCATTTTTTACTTCCTTTGAACAATACTTATAAGAACCCTTAGCACTTACATCTGGAATAAAACCAATTTCATTAAGGTGGTTACTCAGCTCTGGATCATGGAATGCAATCATCTGGGAAAACACCGTCAGGTATTCTGAAATGACAAGCATATTCAAGATCATTGTCAGAAACAGAAGCCACCACATACTGCTAGCTCACAATAGAGCTGTAGAAAAGGAAGAATTTTAATTTTTAAAATTTTTTTTTTTAAACCGACAATAAAACAGCAAGTGAATACCACTACTGTCCTCCTTGTCACCATTATATTCAATACAGAAGAAGAAATATTACATTTCTCTTTCTTAGTACTTCTCAATTTGGATTTTCAACAATCCAAATACTTAGTTCATACTTAGGTTATGATGTACGTTCGACATGCAAAGCTAGACTTTTCAGTATGAGTACGAGCCACAAGATATTGATGGAAGCAAATTAGAACAAGATCGTTCCAAGGATTTTTAAGACCCAAACTGTTTTAATGATACACAAAAGCTTATACTCTTTAAATTATATTCTGTGTGGTTTCTTTTCTACAAGTTAAATTCTGTAATCTAGAAGTTGAGGTTTTAAGACAATAGGGCTTTAAGGTTACCATTTCCATGATGAGTAACATCTTAATTTGTATTTTTTGGATCAGATAAGAAGAAATACTTATTGTAAAAGATAAAATTTATTACATCTTCAGCATAGCATATTAGGCTGACGGGTACAATTTAATTAAGTTGTCTAAATAACACTTGCTTTTAATTGGAAGAGAAGCAGACAGCAGAACACAGACACCGACAGTTTTCTCTCTCTGTTCTGCCCTTCTCCCAGTTTTGTCCACACTATCATATGCTTTGTTAGAAGGAAGATGAAGAGGCAATAACATTGCAGTTTTGTAACAGATGGCAATTCCTTTTCCTCCATGCTCCCCAGAAGAGAGTAATTAGGACCCCGACAGCTAGTTGAGGGGAGGAAGAGAGACAGAGAATGTGAACCCTGCTCCCAGATCAGAACATGCTGACATCTCAATGCTCCACAGACTACTGTCCCCAAATATAAGCCCCCAAACACCAAGTCCACACAGCTCCACAAACCAGCCATCTAGAGTTGTGACTGCTTCCTTTAAAGTCTATTGTAAGGATTAGATGCCTACTACTGTCTCTCTTGAGAACAGCAAATAACTCCCTATTACTCAGTTTGTCTTCTGAAGTGGCAAAATTAAATTCCAACTCCACTGCTAAGAAGCACAGAAGTGGCTCTGCTGGGATAATTCCACATACAGACACCTTTATTTAAGAATAGAAGTAGGTCTAAACATTCAGTTGTTTATAGACTCCTATCTTACTTAAATCTTGATTACCTGCACTCAAGTCAACTCCTCTCAGGTTAAGCCAGCAAGTTAAGAACAGTGACTCTGTAAAATAATTCTGTTTGGACAACAAATTTTAAAAGCTGATTCTGCCTCGGGAAGACTGATAAACAATGCTCTTACTGTAAGAACACAAGGGAAACAAGCCACAGTCCTACTGCAAATTATACTTGAAAGGATGCCTAATTCTCCAAGGTAAGTTGCAATAAAAATTAAGACCTCTTGAGTCGACTCCAGAATTTCACAACTTCTGCTTCAAGCTGCAAAGACAAAGCCACAGCACACTAAACCTCTTAGGTGGTTTCTGATATCTTAGGAGTGCCAGCCTCTCTCCTCTGATACTGCATCTCTATTATGCCATAGATGCCCTGGCAGCAGTCAGCTGGGGAGTTAAGTAGGTAAACAGACCTGTGCTGAGTTTTGTGTCACCAAGGCCAGACTGCTTTGGAGCTATTCACACATCTCATGTTTTCTCAGTTTCAAGTCAAAGTTACTCTTGCATTCTTGCATGTATTCACACGCATACAAGTTAAGGAGATATCTGAATCCATGCCTTAAATTCATACCACACTACATGATAGTAATTTAAAAAAAGTGCATCTCTAAGGTGCATCTTACATCAGTTTTATTTCACAAAACAGCCAGTAATCACAAGTCAGGTATAGCAAACCAGTAATCCTACACATTCAGCTGTATGCTGATGAAAACAATTTCACAATTAGCTTCCCTGAAGCACATTTATTTTAAAATTGAATACTCGTGCCCATGATGGTTCTCTACAGATATACTACCGGCTGATAAATACCATCTTTATTTGACTAGCCAGTCTCATGAAATGTAATTATTGTGTGGGATTACATGGTTAATTAAGGGTCTATTGAAAACACACAAATCTTTTAAAAAATGTATCGCTTAGGTCCAGCCAATTGCTGTTGGTTGGAATTTTATTATATGAAGTTTTGTTTTACACAATTGGGCATTCCATACCCAAACCCCTTTAACTGCTCTTGCTTCCTGCTTCATTTAAGGAAATACCTTTGATATGATTAGAAAAAACATGTATCTTCATTGTAAAGGACAAGCTCAGAAATGAGGTATGTTGAACTCTGCGGTTCAAAAGATTCCTTCTGTCCAACCCTACATGGAACACATAAAGAAGCTAAGAAGCTAAATTTGCAGTAGGCATTTAAATGACACATTCTTAGCACTTTCTTCCAACCCCATAATGCAGGGAAATTACACAGAATTTTCCTTTAAAACTGTATTTACACGTTGGTGTTTGACATACGACCCTAGAAAGGATTAAATCAGAATACTGAAAGAATCCTAAAAGGTCCAGTATCCCCGAGTCCTTGATGATGCCAGATGTTGCACAGGAACTCAGAAACGCCTACACTACTTTGGTTCACAGAATCCTACTGACCTGTATTTCTAACTTTGGCTGATACCTATTTTTGTATAGCCCCTCAGGAATAACATCAGGGAACTCTAGAGAGCACAAGTATTATTTTATGGAAGAGTATACCCCCTTGAGAAAAGTCTTTGTAAAGCTATCAATCTTGAAGTCTAAAGCAGTTGTCTCCACAGGACCATCTGATATAATACACTTACTCTTTTCATCTTTAGACCTTTACTGCCCCTTTTTTCCAGCAAGCACTCTTTCTTTACAGACAAAAGGATGCAAACAAGTTCTCTTGAATAGTTTTTCCAAACTATTATTTTACATATTCAGTTCATAACATCTCTTACCCATTGTCTTTTATAAGTAAACTCTCCTAATCACTGCGTTCTCTCCTTATGGTAGCTCTCTCCCTATTATCCAATATGTAACTGCTTTTATGTCTAATTATTTTTTGTTGATCAGTTCTTAATTTCCTTTCATTGTTTGAAGACAAAAAACGACAGACATGGTTTCTAAGTTGAGGAGTTTCACAAGTTATATACAAAAGAATTTCTTTAAAAGAAATACAAGGACAGCAAGCCATGCTGAAACCCAGTATTCAATAAACACTCATAACTGCTTGCAGTTAAAAACATTCATTACCACCTGTTTGTTTGTTTTTTTTTAAACTACTGATGGCTTTTCAAACAGCTGCTTTTGGTTTTTAAAAACTCTTGGCAAGACAATTTATCTTTCCAACACAGACTGTGCCAAGGTGGCTTTCTAGGTCTAGACAATTCCTTCTTCATGTTTCCATGAAATTTACAATTAATTTTCAAGTAGAATAGACATTTACCTCCTAGCTATTGTTTTAATTTCTTTGAGTTACCTATATAGTTGTTGAAGACTGAACAATGGAATGTTATTCCTCAGGGTTCTCCAACTCCTGTCCTGTATTGAATGACATTATCTTCTGTTTAGTAAGAAATTCCCCTCAAATCCCTAACTCTCTGAATACCGTAAGTTCCATTTTTTGAGAAGTCCCTAGTTTGTACTGTTCCTCTTCGTTTTCCCTCATTGTCAAAACAGCTCCTGTAACAGTATGATTTTGATCACCTGAAGGGTAGGTCTTTACAATCTAACACTGGAAAGACTATTTCCTCATTTTACAACTTTGCATGATCAACTGACTCTTACCTTGGATATTACACAGAACATTTTTGGGGGAGGGGGGGTTTGTGTGTCCTGGGTTCAGCTGGGGTAGAGTTAATTTTCACAAGAAGCTGGGAGGGGACACAGCCAGGACAGCTGACTCAAACTAGCCAAGGGGATATTTGATACCATATGACATCATGCTCAGTATATAACTAGGGCAGCTGCTCAGGGGGTAGGAGGGAATGCAGCTCAGGAATGGGCTGGGCATCAGGTGCCAGGTGGTGAGCAATTGCATTGTGCATCACTCACTTCATATATTCTTTTATTGGTATTGTTGTTGTTATTATTTCTTCTCTCCTTGTGTCCTATTAAACTGTCCTTACCTCAACCTATGAGTTTTTACCTTTTTTAATTCCTATTCTCCTCCCCATCCCACCAGGGGTGGGGGAGGAGTGAGCAAGCATCCATGTGGTGCTTAGTTACTGGCTGGGCCTAAACCACGACATTGTGTGCAGTTGGGTTTTTTCTCCTGCCTGAATCTTTACCCACTTATTTTGTTCCTACTTTTCTTGCACAGCTGTTGTTCTTATTTATCTAAAACAAAGCTTTGGAAAGAAATAGATGTGTATTTCTACAGTATGATTCCAACTGTATTCCAATTTTACCAACACTTGAAAAAGTATATTTATATATCCAGAAATAATTCTACTTCTCTTAGGACTACAAAAAAATAAAGTGACTTACTTACCTTGAATAACATGAGAATTATCCTTCAGAAAGAAGTTATACAAATACTTGGGGATAAAAGCAGACATGCAGGCATATGCCAGAGCTGAAAAAATAAAAAAAAAATAGATGCAACTACAGTGGTAAAAACATAAGTACACCTAAAAATGTTCATTAATAAGCAAATAATAAGCATAAATACTTAAATCAATCTGTACACAAAAATTATTGTAGAACACATAAAAAGGGCACGTTCCTTATTAAAGAATTTTAAAAGCTCCTAAAAAAAGTCTCCTTCTGTCACTGAGTAATCAATATAAAGCTGGCTGGACCTGATCTGCTCCCAGTTTATTTCCATACTTCTCAGTGACAAAGAAATGAGATGATGTTTGGAAAGCCATGGTGATGTTTGTGTCAAAAAGTGAAAGTCCCTGGATGAATACAATTTTAGAAGACAATTTCAGACTACTGCATTATTGTAGTCTTCTGGGTTTTCTTCTATAGAACTTACATCCAGTTTATGCCCCATTAGACTTGCATTTTGTCTCTTACTTCAGCTCAGAGACTAAAGATGATAGAATTCAGAAGAAAAAAAAAGAGTGGAATATAATTAAAAATACTGTCAAAAAGATGGACAAAAACATCTTAAATTTCTCAATGGCTCCTCATATACATACCAATTATAGATTAGAGGGTAAAAACTCAAGTGTTTATCCCCTTGATTAATTCCTGGGAACTTGGCTGAGAGACAATGTATTGTCATACAATTCTTAGCCATGGTGCTAGATCACAGATATAAAAAAGAAATACGGGTTTGTCGTAAATTGTGCAAAGACAATAAATATAATTTTGGAAGTTTCTTAGCAAAACATCAGATTTATAGCAAATATGACATAGGATCATGTTTTAAATGAATTCTGTGTTAGAACTTTTCTAGCGTTGAAACCAATTTTTAAATATCCAAGCCAAATGCGTCCAATTAAGTTCATAAACCAGCAGAAAAACTTTACATAATTCACTACTATTATATTTTGCTTCAATGGGAAGGAAACCATGCTCTACAATCAAACTGTATAGGAACATGTCCAAGAGCAAGAAAAATCTGTTGAAATATTTAAATTAGTATGCACAGTAGGCATAATAGGAGTCATTGTCCTAAGAAACTAGTTTTCCCCGGTACAGACCTTATAAAAAGAAAGCCAGATGCAAGAGAATAGAAGATTGGACTAGACCTATTCTTAACAAATCACATTCTCAGAAGATAAGGGACACATATCCAAAGCTGGTCTGATAAGCTTTCAGGCATTTAAAAACACCATCAGCTTTTCTGAATAAAGCTAGTCTGACAGGTTAACAGCTAGGTTAACAAATAATGCATTCACATTAAACAAGGTGGAACTACAGCTTCACTGAAAAAGACAAGCACTAGAGAAGCATTTCTTGCTTTTCTATAATCAAGACGATTTGTGCTTTTTCTTATATATTCATTATATAAGCAATAAACACAGGGTTTGAATCCCTGCTTGAAGAACAGTACAACACATATGCTTTTCAAAACCCAACCATTTCTTTTGACTTGTGGCAAAAAGAGCTTCAAAATTCCTTTGTAGCTACAGAAAGTTTCCATCCAGTGCAAAAGCACCCAGTGGGTGCACACATCTGTCTACTATTAGATACAGATGACAGACTGTGCTTCCCCTTCAACCCCAGCAGAAAAAGGTACTCACCTTCATTGTTAAAATTCAAGTACAGAAATGGTGCACAAAGAGAGTCAAGACCTAAAGAGAGAAAAGCCATGAATGGCATAAAGAGCTCATTTATTGTAATGCACAACATAAATTCATTAATCATGAAAATTTGCATACTTGATACTGATTATAATTCTGCAATGTCAGGCTTCACATGTAATGCTGAGAACCACTGTGAGATCAGTGCATGAAAACAGAGAAGATTTCAAATTACTGAACTATAATGCTGAATTGATTATTGTGCCAAGGATTCCAAGAAATGCAATTTACCATCCCAAGAACTCTCTCAGTAACTTCTGCAGTTTTACCTTGGAACTGAACATACTATTTTTTTTTTTTTAAAATAAAGTGACTGAAACTTAAGGAAAGTAAGTATATAAGAAAGAGTAGAGCAATTTTGCATTACAAATTAAATATAAATCATTAGGAGCTAAATTTGCAATTACATACAGATTCATTCTTCAAAAGAAATAGAAATGAAAGCACTCAAAAAAAATGCTTACATTATTGGTGAGGGGAAGTGGGGAAGGTAATTTTAAGTCAGCCGTAGCTTTCCAGTTATCTGGCCTTGCCAACTAGTCAAACTCACCTTGCCAGTACACCAAATCAGGATGGGAAACAACCCAGGCCTTCAGTACACGTCTAAACTTTGCATGACCCTCTGGCGATGACAGCAATTCATCATACTGATGGCAACGAGGAATATCAACTTCAATCTGCACCACAGCCAAGCATATAATACAAAGAGAAGTCAAAGTAAGTGTGGTAGCACTACAGCAATTTTGCAACACTAGCAGTGGAAGTCAGGCAAAGAATGTAGGTCAGACCACCATCATAAACACAATCTGCTTCCTCCATCACTTGAAACCAAAACTTAAAGGGAACAAGGAACTATAGCCACCCTGTCCAAGGTTAAAAATAGAGATTTTTTTCTTTTTCCAGATTCATATTTTTAAAAGGGTTCTAACCCTTGAAAAAGACAGCAAATTACAGTTTTAGTTTTTTTCTGATCCAAATTTGGACTCATTTCAGGTGCTAATATCACTTTGCTCTAAAGGATAATCAAATCAGAGTTCTCAGAACGCTGTACCCAATTTGATGGAAAATATTTCTTCACCCAGCCGAAAGGAACAGCTGTTGCTTGTGATGTCTTTTTATGTCTGGCAAGACTTCTTGGAGAACCAAATTGCTCAAGAACCCATTTCTGTGAAGCGCAGCTCACCTTACAGAATCTCAGGGTATTCAGCACTATCTGGTACAAGGTCCAACAGGTACAACAAACATTTGATAAAAACAGGACTTTTAACAATACATCAGTAATATTGTTCACTACATTCTGCTGCTGCTACAGAAACAGTGATTCTGAAGTAGAAGAGGATTTCACTTTCTGCATGTTATGGGGAACCCTTTTAGTATTATCAGCCACATCTGGTGTAATAGGCAAATGACTGCGACTGGTGGGAAATATCTTTGCATTACTTCAAGTGACAATATTTGGTAACACTGGAAGACTTACTTGTCTGTCTGTAGGAATCGGTGTGTCTTTATCAATGGCATCATATTTTGCTTGTATGGCACCCTAAATGTGGAAGAAGAATACTTGAATTTAGAAAGCCCTTACTAACATAAATGCATATTACAATGTACACACCAATATACAGAATGTGACTGTTTTTGTTAGGTGCTTTAGTTAGCAACTTTTTTTTCCTGAAAAAAATTCCCCAAAGTACAGACAATTCTGACAGCTGAATTTTAACAAAACCATCTTTATTCTGTTATGATTCAGGACATATAGACCATTCTGTGACCTCCTCAGTACAATCTTCAGTGATTTTCAGTTGTTTATGCAGGAAGCTATGTACTTGATACAGTTTTCCATTTTCAAGTTATGATATGCTCTCAATTTAAATTCAGTGCTTACCTCAGCCACTGGCAAATGGCTTTCAGCATTATCTCTGTAAAGACACTGAATTCAGCTGCCTGTTAATTAATATTGGTGTTACCAATATATACTACTCTTAAGTAGCCTGTCCTTGCATGAATCCCAAGACAGGCAGGCTAACAAGTCCATCTTAATGTTATGGGACAGGGAAACACTACCTGCATTGTAAGCAGATAAAGCATGAGAACTGACTCATCTCCCAAGACCCAGGCTACAACCCTGACTATTAGTTGTTCTTTAAACTTTACAGCTTTTTTCTTGGTCATATTATATCATACTCAGCAGATCACATCCTAAGCTAAGTATCCTAAATAACCTGGGATGTGTTATCTATAAGAACCTCTTTGCTGCACTACTGCAGATTGCAAGCAGGGTAGATGCAAAAGCTGGATAGTCAAGCAGTCTCTGTGAGGAGTCCTTATTTCTTTCTAGTCCTTTGTCCAAAAGGGTTACATTTAATTTATTTATTCTCCAGTCTTTGGAGGAAGTGCATTGATTGGTAGGTGAGAAAAATACATTCGATATGTTTCATCCTGTTTTGCCCAACTACTGGTGACTGAAGCAGGATTCTAACTGCATGTCAAAAAATAATCAAAATCAAAACAAAAAACCCCCCAGTTAACTACCTATTGTATTTAAACAATCTAGAAAAATTATGCTGTATGGGTAGTATTTTTCCATCCCATAATCAAAATTAAGAGCAGTCAAGTTTACATACATTCTCTGAAATCAAATAATATTGGAGACAAGAAGCATGTTTGTCTGAACATTCTTTGTTCACACAATTTCATGACTCATTTTGTTTGAAAGACCAGTAATTCTACTTGCCAAATCTTCAAATCCATTCCAGCTTACCTGTCAATCCCATTCCTATCCCACTCCCTCCCCAGTCAATACTGGACCTTCTGCAAATGCCCTCCCACTGCCCTTACCTCAACACCCAGCAGGGCAGCCCAGGTTATGCCTCTCAGAAGAGGAGGGATGTCAACCCTGGCTTCTTTCCAAATTTGGTTTTTCTTATATGGATAGGCCTTCAAAGAGAAGAGATTAACAGCAAAAAATGTTACCATGTAACTGAAACAATTCAAATCCCAGTCCTGGGAGGGTCTTTCCCCCAAAGGACAAATGCTGTCAGCCTGAACAATGAATGCAAGTTTTACAAGTAAATTTCATTCCTAACTGGAAGGCCTGGATGGAGGAATACTATTTGATTTTAAAATACCCACTTTTTCTCATAAATGTATTCATGTGCTTTGGTATACACTGGATATATAAATTTACTAAACCAAATTTTAGTTAAAAGCTTTTTCTTCATTAAATGCTTCTTTTCATACTATCCATCCAACTTTGTTTTATTAAACATTTCTAGTTTATGCCTTCCTAAGTAGCATACTTGATAATGCGCATCAGCTCTTTCTCATTCTTAAACAAGAATCCATCTCTCTGCATATATGTAAATTAGGGACTGGTGTCGTGTGTCCCCGTCCCCCCCCCCCCAGTATAAACCCTGTATTTCTAACATGGCACTGTCACAGTAAAATGGTATTGTTTTCAAGTACCTTACTGCTTGGAAATGCAGAAGTGTTACAGGCATATTTATACCTACAATAGCTTAGTCTGTTATGAAATAAAGGATGCAGAAGTATTTTCTTCAGTAAATAACAGGTATTAGCAACAGCTCTATTTTCATGTGCATACTTTAAAATATACTTTTATATTCATCACTACTGAAACGACCTATTTCTTATATTTTTATTTTCAAATCTTCTTATACTTCTGTAGGGTTTTCTTCCCCCTTTCCCACTATGGTCTCTTGTATCTCTGCTTCCTTTTTCAACTACTTGGTGCTTTAAAAATCCTCTAATTAACAGACCAAATCCAATTATCCAACATCAGAAAGATTCCATACCTTCAACAGCCTGTCAAACAGGACAATTCTATTTAGCTGGTACTCTGTGTCCCTCTCCCGGATGATCAGAGGAAGACTAGCAGCTGCAGACAGCTCATTACTACTATTCGAATGAGGTAAAGTTGACTGGCTGAAAAGAGAGTTAGGATAGTAGCAGTGAACAGCAAGAAATACAAATAATTGTGAAAAAAATGAATATCCTGTGATGTATTTCTGAGTCAGAAACAAGTATAAATGGATAATTTTGAATATTCAGCACAAAGAGTTGATTTCCAGAACAGAGAAACAGGCTAGGATCCTCAGTTTGGTATCAGGGCCCTGAGTCCACCAGTGCAGAGTGCTTATCAACTCTCATTGACTTTAAGAGCTAAACAAGGACACGTTAGGTTTGCTTTTGGAAGACAGTTGTGTCTAGCTCTGCAGTGTGCCACTCAAATAAAACTAATAACTCAAAATTCAGTCCCTTCTATGTACAAACTTACACACACACTTACTCATCTTCAAGCAATGGATAAAATGCTTCCCCACCAACATCTTTCAGTCTCTGAAATGAAGAATAAAAATAATTATCAGAATACTGCTCAGAATTCAAGTGGAAATATTTAGCAGAATACAAAAACTATTAATTAGCAATTCATTTGCCAAATTTAGAAGCTTGCCTTGAGATCTAAGCATTAGCTCAGTCCTCCATCAGCAAAGAAACATACACCCTTTAATGCTAAAAACTTTTGCTAATACAGGCTTTTTGAGTTGATGAATGTTCTTCTGCCTGAAGATAACACTCATTCATAAAACCTATTTCCACACAAAAATAGCTTCTATGGGCCATGGATTAATAGATCAATAGTATTACATAGTTTTTTTTCTTTTCCTCATTTTTCTACATGGAGTTCCTATCCAAGTAGCTGCAAAGCAACTGCACAACTTGGTTTTATATTTTTAATCAGTTCAAGAGTTATGCAAATTTGAGTTCCTTTTAGTAGCTGCATCTGAAAGCTGCACAGAAATACAGACACTTTCTGGCAAGGTGACAGACAAGCATGCCTGGACTTTTGCCTGAAGTTTTCAGACACCTTTGGTGCATCGTGATTAATGTTTAATACCTTCCTCCCTGCAGTGCTCTGTTTTGCAGTTCAATCCCTAACTTAAAGGCATACAGCATACAGTCTGTTCCTCCTGGGATTGGAAGAACAGTTCATTCTCAGTTCATTCAGTACTGATCCTCTTTTGATTATAAGCATCATGCTCTGCTCCATAAAAGGTGTTTGAAGAATTGCATAAGTTCAAAAATTTATTTCAACTAACATTGCAAGGTTCGGGCTTGTATCTTCCTCAAAATGAAACTTCAGTATATAACTTATTTGCTGCTGTATTTATAGAAGTAGGTAGCAATATCCAAAATCATAGATTAAAAAGCTTTTAAAAAAGCCTTAAAAAGTAACCTTTTGTAGGAACAACAGTAGGAGCTGCAGTGTGTACTACTTTTAAAATAGTCGTTGTATATTCTTAACCTCCCCACTGCTCCCCAAACCCCACCAACCAAGCAAACAAAATAACCCAGTTCTTTGATCTGTTTTCATACATTTGTGTGAAGTAATGCAAAGCTCTTCTGAAGAAATATGTTTACACAGTATTTGCCACATTGCCCCCAAAAGTACGGTAATGGTGGCAGAGATCAAGACTTCAGGAGTCACCTTCCTTTCTGTATTAACCCTTATAATCATATGGAAAGGTATTTTTATAAAGACTGTGACAGTATTACATTTGCTACTATAAAAAGCAAGCTGCAAACAGTGCAGCACAAATTTCTAATTCTACAGCAATAAAGCTCTACATATGTAAAGACATGTGAACAATTAAAACATTTCAGTGATACATGCAGTAAATCTTGTAACTGATCATTACATCAGGGAAAATTATGAGTTATCATATGCTGATTTTTCCACTGAAGATGAAAGAAAACTGCATTACTGCATGTTGGCAAAATGCTTTGAAGTGATCTTTTGAACTAGTTGTTTAATAGCTATACATTCCAAAGATTAGTAATTAACTACTGGAAACTTGGTATCCAATGTTAGGTATAAAGCCTTTAAGGATCTGCAACTGAATTGAGTTGATCTTTCTTTTGAATAATGTGAGCCACCTACAGACAGGAATTAAAGAATGCAAGAAAACACTCACTGTCCAATTAGTTTAGCAATCGTGGAGAATATCAGGTACTACAGAACTATTTGGGCTACACCAGAACAAAGCAGGTAACAAAAATCAGGAAGGGGAGGGACACAGGAAGGGTATGGAGGGACAGAAGATAAATTAAGTTTAATAAGCTTTTGCAGACAAAGCAATTTAATAGCATAAATCAGAATCTGACTCGGATGCCAAGAAGTGTTCTCTTGGAATTAGTAACACTGACATTTGTAGGAACAGCAGTAGGAGCTGCTGTTCCATATTCCCTTTAAACAAATATTTCTGCAGGAAAGACATAGGAACAAGTGCACAATATTCTTCTTACGTTTCGGAGCTGGCACAGAGACAAAGTCACAGTTGTGTCATCTAGGAGGGAACTTCTATCTCGTCCTTGCCCAAAGCTCTCACCATCTTCTAACAAAAAGCTTCAAAAGGGAGGTGGAAAAAAAAAAAAAAATCGGGTCATTTTATAACATAAGACTTGAGTTAGAAAAAATAGAAAATTCTTACATCAATCAGTTTCGTCTTTAAAACAAAATACTAGCTCTGAGAAGTATACTGTATTGACTCTGCATGGCATGAAACCTGCTATCAAGGGAATGTACAATCACCTTAAATTATTCAAACAGTTTTTGCTGTAAAAAGGCACATTTCAGGTTTTCTGTAACTTTGGTTTGCACACAAAGGAAGAGTAATGAGATATGGGATTAATATTATCTTTTATTCCTTGACCTGGCACAGAGCAGGACTGCCATTTATTGTGAAAAGCAAAAATAAAACATTATTGTCATATGTAAGCCATTTCCCACCATGACAAAAAACAAGCAAAAGTATGACCCACACCTTTTCTGTTGCAGTCCATCTAAGGATACAAATACATCAAAGAAAGGGTATACACAAATTGTCTATTTATTGTTAAAATGTTAATATTGTTAAAGCAGACAACATGAAACTGATTTCCAGAAATTAAGCTAACATTCTCAGTATCACTTAGAAAACGGAGTCAGATTGCATTGTTGAAATTAACACCTCATCTTCAAGATAGGTAGTATGACGAAAAATGTTTTCCCCCTCATAATTCAAAACCACATCCATTCACCTCTGAGTACAGAAATAGGCAAACCCTCAAAATCTCACAGTAATTTTGCCACCAAAATACCACTTAAAAGCTAATTCCACCTTTTTTGCCAAGATATTGCATTCTGGCTGTACACTGACTTCATGTGTTTTAAAAACCCAGAACCAGCAAATTGATCTATATGGACACATAATTATGCTTACTAAGAACAGACTGTGGGATTAAAACATGAATATACTACACAAAATTGCAATGTGCACAGCAGTAAGATAAAAGCATTAATGACTAAAATGTTGTTACAGAATTATAAGTCATAAAACTAAGCATTTTACAAAAAAGTAATCAGCTGATCTGCTGAATAATTGGGTTGACCATAAAGGGAATTCAGAATAGGAGAATTTGCTACAGAACATATTAATTAAATTACAGTTACAAATATGCTGTTGAAGCATAGTGAGACATTTTTACTAAAACTTAATGCTATTGGAAAGTGTGCTAAATTTAGGGACTTCCAGTTCAGTATTTTCCACTTCACCTACATTTCTTCAAATTTCAGAAAGTGAAGTGCAGCTAGGCAACAGATATAAGGCATTCAATTAATGCCTTTAAATGGGTGACATGACTTCCTGCTGTTCAAGAATGCCATTTTCAACATTTTTCACATATACAGGTCTTGAAACGAAAAACCAAACCAAAATGTTCTCTCAGAATCACTGGCCTTCATCCATCTTACTTTCCCTTAAAGTGCCTCTCTTTCCTTACTTGGGAAGTGTGCAGACAGGTGGCTTTGATCGAATGATTTCCTTGTTGACAAGTTCTTTCTCCAAGTCTCCTCCAGCCAAACACCAGAGATAATAAACCTCTTCAATTGATCTTTCTGCTAGGTAATCACTATCTTCATCTATTAGGAGAAACCACATAAAAATGAGTTACAGCTTTTTAGGCAGCTTGTATTTCTTCCTACCACTCTAAACACATATTGTTGAAAAAAAAAAAAATTCTTATGCTTGAAAGGTCCTAGATCTTTATGTGAAGTCAGAGGAAAACTGTTCTTCCCTTTGCAAGTGCCCTTTAGGTAGATTTAAGGAAAGAGCAGATGAGCAGAAGTCAGAAAAAAAGCAAGTATTTCTGCAGTTTGCCTTGGTGCCAGAAAATAGAACCAATCAGATAAATACATCAAAGTGTGGACTTTTGCTTCCTGTGTGTCTTTTAAAAAAAAACAAACAAACCCTATTTTGTACACAACACAGTGTTAAGAGTAAAAATAAGAAACTAGTGATTCATACTGAATAGTTATCTATCTTCCCTTCACATACCATACCCATACTAACAAGGTATAAAATCTTAGTCTCCAAAAATTGTACAATGAGTTTTTCTAAACATGTAGAAATCTCTGAGTTCATCAGAAAAAGTTTGAAGACTTAAGAGTGGTAACAATTTCAGCATACTGTAGCTTTAAACTTAGAAATGTCACCTTTTATTCTAGAATGTGACCTCTTTCACAAGGATTTAGTTTTCCAATACTTCCAAAAAATCATCTCATGCTATGATCCAGCAGAACCTCATTACCAATTCACAACACAATTTAGTGAAACAAACTACCTTGTACATGCAGATGTCCAAATTCTAAAGGCAAAAGATGATATTGATATTCCAAGCTGGACTTGAACACTAATGATAACTATTTATTACCTGAGGTTGAAGCACAAAATCAAGATGCCCTCCTTTGACTTGCACACTTCTCTCAAAACATGTTTGCATATATCTCTGCCCATTAAACAACTTATTACAAGAATGCAGTATTGTAACATTTAATAGTTTCTCTCCAGCAAAGTATTCAAAGAAAACATGAAAACATTTTCCTTCCCCCTCCAATGACATTCATCACACTACACGCTTTTACCTTTACATAATTGACTTATGTCTTCAGGAAGCGTTAAATTAGCACACCTTGGAGAAGATGAGAACAGACCAGCAGGTTTGTGGAAGAGAGGATATACTGAGGATACTTCACTGAACAAACTGTCATGCAGCAGTTCCTCTGGAGTTGGCCTTGAATTAAGAGAGTAAAACATTAAGAGTAAATTGTTTCCAAAAATATTACATTTCAGTAAGAAATGTCCCCAGTAAAAAATATTAGCAAGTTATTTTAAATTATATTGGATTTCAGAAATTTTAATAGCAAAAATGTCTACCAATTTTGTTCAATTCATGATGCACAACACACCATGCAGTCTATTTACAGCCCAAGTTCAGATCTCACCCTCATTTAATGTTCACAGCAACTATTTTATTAATTCCCCTTTAATTCCACTAAGTAAAGATGGAAAAATGAAAGTGCAAAGCCTTGATTAAAGAATAAAAGCATACTTGTTTTTCAGAAGAAAGCTGTGGCAGACTGACATAATGAAAAAGTACTCTAAAAGAAGAGATGTGAAGAAAGCAGCCCTAATTCTGGCTACAACAGAGCTATAGTAACCACCACCAACTTCCGGACCTGGAATCAGTAAAAGCTGTGAACTTAGAACTACAAATGCCCTCAAAATATTCAGATTCAATCTCAAGGTTTTGCACACTTGACTTCCACCTCCCCTCAATTCTTCTCCTTTAAACATTGAAAAGCAATAAAACAAAGAATTTCTTATAGGTAGCACAAATCATCAGTATTCCACAGAAGGTTCAGCAACAAGTCTTCTAATTTCATAGTATCCCAGCAGAGTTTACTAGGCATTTGGACTGAATACTTGCCTCTGAGAAGGCTGGAATGTAAGGCATTTCTTCAGTAGAGCTATGATATTTTCAGAAAGGTCCTGGAACATAAGAAAAATATGGAGGAGGTCTGCTTATTACTGTCTTAATTCAGCAAGCCAATTAGCTCTTACTTAACTTTTAACATACAGGCTATTTCTTTGAGGGCAATAAATTTCACACCTACACATATGAGGCTAGCTGTGTCAGACCAAAATGCTGGGAAAGTAATTCTTCTCACCCCCCAACCCTGCATTTGCTTTGGGGAAAAAATAAACTGAAAAATTTGCAATGTATGCAGCTTTTTATTTTTATGTTTTAATTCAGATATTCTGTATCCAGCTTGAAACAATGCAGTACCTGGGAACTCCCTTCTGCTAATAGTTGGAATCCTTTTACACAATGTCTCAAAATATACAGACACTACAATTCAGTGATTAATTTTGGGGGTGGGGAGGAATTGAACTGTATAAGCCTACACTATCAGAATGTGTAAAGTGGACCAAATAGAAGACTAAATCTCTAGAAGAAAAATACTTAACTCCCAACACTTTAAAGAAAATGTATAACTTATTAAACTATACAGAGAGCATTAACATTTACTGAGATTGACAGTAATTTTAGGAAAGAATGAATATTACCAGTACTGGCTATTTGAAGGGACCTTAGATATATAGTTTGGACTTCAAAATTTTCCCTCATACTGTAATCCATCAAGTGACCAAATAAGTTAAAAAAAAAAAAAAAATATATATGTGAAATACTATGCAGCAATAATAAAATAATAAGGATTGATATAATCTTGGATAAGACAGCATGGAAGAGCAAACTAGTTCCACAAACCTTAATAATATCAAGACAACCATGTTCTTCAGCCAATACAGTTACAATATCATCTACGCAGCCTTTGAAAAACAGAACAATAAAAAGTTAAGTGATACCAATTAAAGAGGCTATCAGATAAAACCCCACCCCAATAAAAAGCACTTAACTTTGGCTTTTTATTGACGTTGCCACATCATTTGAAAGTAAATTCTCAAAATTAGAAATGAAAATTATTATTATCGCCTATGCAGACAGAAAATTGAAGCCTAAGAAAGTAAAGTAGCACATCTAATTTAACAGTGAACATCTTTTTGCAGGCTTAGTAAATCCAGAGTGTCAGGTTCTGACAAATAAATTTAAACAGTCTTGCCACTTATTAAAAAAAAAAACAACCAAAAAACCCTGAAAGAACTTAAGAATAACTCCATATAGAAGCTCAAAGTAATTTTCATTTTGTTGCTACTTGCAGATAATACTAGCAGTATTTTGTAACTTGTTTTCAACACATTATTGAGACAATAATTCTCAAGTCAGGACATCAATGTTTTTCAGTGGATAAAGGTTACCAATAACTTGCATTCAACTTGAAGGGCACTGAAATGCTTCAGAAAGCTAAGAAATCACTTACCAAACAGTCAGAATTTTAGTACCCAAGCACTAAGTGCTGAACGAAAAAGATGTCTCTGCTGACAGTAACTAACAGTATTACTATTTGCTCTGGATAATAACAACTTCCTGATAAAGCTTCAAATTGCAAATTCATGTCCTTCCCCTCCCCGTGTTTTATACATAAACCCCACAAGAAATCAAGTTTTAAAAGCCACAGAATAGTCCCACTTCCAGACTCATTTACACTAAGAAAAAATTCCACGTCTATGGTAATGTTTTATAGTTTGTAGGTGAAGCCAGAAACAAAAGCCTGGATCCAGTAATACGCTTCTCAGCCCTCTTTTTATTTTCTGTCTTCCTATTTGCATCCTGCTTCTCCCTGCTTAGGATTTGGTGTACAAGCACTGCTAGTACAGGAATAGTTTTCTTTCGTGTCATACAATTACTAACTCGTTTCAGAAACAAGCTGACTAGTCTGTAAAGCTGTAATTCTAGAACTGCTTGGAAACGTAAAAACCCCTGATTTTGTGCTACTTACCTAACATAATTATAAATTTCAATCTTTCTGCTATCTCCAAACTCTGGAATATTTTTCTCCCCTAAATAAATAACAAAAATCAAATTAACAGTTGAATGCTACTACATACAAATATTTAAATAGCATACACACCCATCTATATAAAAAGACAGTGAAATAAGCTTCTACACATGAGTTTTAGATTTTGGAAAACTCTCTGTTAGAACAGAAAACATTATTTACCCCAACTATAGCAGAAACACTTTCATGCCATCAAAAAGAAAAAAATGTATCATTTATAACATCTCTTAACTGGAACAAATGCAAAACGAAAAAAACATATGCAAAACAAAGCCCCAGGCTTCCTTAGCAATCCTGCAGTTTTATTATTAATTCAGTAATAGGCTTTCAAAACCTGTACTTTTTCCAATGTGAGCATGAACAAAGGTAATTAATTACTAAACATGGTAGTCATCATAGCTTGTATTATTGTATTAGTGCTTTTGAAAAGTCATCTGAAAGCCCCTTTAAAGGTGTTTCAAAAAATATTATTGCATTTTTAATAAAATGTACTTTTTCAAAAGAATAATGACCTATGAACACTATGCAAATTTACAGAAGAGCAGAATATGCAAAAGATGACTATATTTCCAATGTCCTGATCTAATCACTACATCAGACAGGTTCTCGACCATGTAACTGTCTGACAGTTATCTTATATAATGAGGCTAAATATCAACATTGAGGTATTTGCTAGATCATACCTCCCTATAGAACGTTGCTGTCTTTGAATGAAAGAATCCCAGTTTAACATATACAAATAGTAAAGATTATGCTGTCATAATTTATTTCAACTTCTAGAGTCAAATAAGCATCTTCCAAATAAACCCTTAGTTCTGTACAGCTCTTTAAACTCTGGCAATAAGGCGGATTCCTCCCTTCTTTTCCTCTCCATGGAACTTTATTAGTTTCTCATCCTTTCCAAGGAGAATGAGGGCATAACAGCAATGGGTATTTCATGCTTAAAAGCACAATTAAAACAAATTATCTAGAGAAACTTCTTGGTTCAGAAGCTGTTCCTTGCTAAGAATTTGATCATGCAATGACATAATTGTGGCTTAACAGGCAGCTGCCCTTCATGCTTAACACATACACTCATACCAAGCCAATACGCATCCTACTACTTGAACCACCACCAATACCATCCAGGTAGGAATGCTAACATATTCTGATATTTGGACTCAGGTGATGGGCAAAGTGTCTTAACCCCATACTCAAGAGCAATCAACTTAATGTAATTATTCCCCAAGAGTCACAATCAAGAGAATTATCCTCTTACTTACCATGCAAAGCTCAAATAATATCATACCAAGAGACCACAGATCTGATTTAGGGCCAGAAGGCAGAGGCTTCTCACACTGAGTATGATCACTTGGTTTGACTATTCCTTGTGCAATTACTTCAGGTGCCAGATAGGACGGGTACCTAGAAAGATGGACCAACATTAAATAATATCTCGTCTGTCCAAAAAACCTACATTTCAGTTACAGTAATCAAAATAATTTTGCATTCTGAGAAACTAAAATTCATAGCAATGCAGATTGTTCTATTTTATTCAGTCAAAATCTACACATTGCAGCAAAGTTTCACTCCAACTGCAAAATACATAGTGCCTACTACATAAAAGGTCAAATCTTAATCACTAGCTCTGTCTTTTTGTGAGAGGAATTAATAGCAGCATTCAAAATAGTACATCTACATATCTCGAAGAAAACATATATTGAGTTTCAGCACTAGTACATTAAATAAATGTATCCTAGACCCACATTTGGGGTTAGTGGCAGTATTCCCCTCCATTGACAGTGTTCCCATCAAATAACTTCTGAATTTGTTAAAAAAGTAAAAGGTGTTGAGGACATATTCTACCTGCTGCTAGATCATTTTGAAGTAACATTATCTCTTTTTCTGTCAACAATTCATTATAATACTTAAAAAAAATAATATCTGAAATCACCTTTTGAAGGGAAACATCATTACTTCTTTTGGGCATGCCTTTAAGAACCAGCTCAGTATTTCAATTGTAAACAACATGACACCTCAAAAAACCAAAAAGTGGCAAGGAAACACTGCAACAAAGCATGTCACTTTGGCTAGACAGTAAGATCACTTGAAAATAAATCACAAAATGATAAAGAGACAAGAGACCTACAGTGGTGTGCAACAGCGAAGCACTGATTGTGCTTTTTCCTAAATTTGAAATTAGATTATATCTCCAGAATACAAGTCACAGGCAACTACTAGCATTTGACGCAAATCTAGGCAATAAGGACAGATATGACATAGTTGCAGTAACACCCTTGCCTGGTACCCATTCTCTGTCTTTCATGTCAGATGATAACTCTTCAGCAACATTATCAGAAGCTTCTGTGTAAGTGGTATATGCAACAGATACAAATTAAAACAGCAACCTATAAGGGCTCTGTGCGTATAACACATTTTTGAAGGTGATTCCTCAAAACGTAAAGATATTTCCTGAAAAAATACATCCCTCATATATTTGTATTGTGTAGTTACATCCTTACCCTATAGGAAAATCAACATCAACACCTTGAGCAGTCATATGGTACAGTCCAAATTTAGCCAACTTCACATGTCCCTGAAAAGGAAAAAATAAACAATCAAGAGCAGCAGAATCTGACATTGGAAGAATCTGTGTTTAAGTTTAAAAAAAAAAAATCATTTCAAGTTGTATTAGCTGTCAGAAAACAAATACCTATAAAAAGTCACCCTCTTACATTTTTGTCTCATCTATTATGCAGAACACCACTGCAAGTTAATAAGGTACTTATTTCTAATGTTTTTACTTTCCAAGAGCATTAAATAATCACCTTATTTGGAACACACAAGAAAATCAGAACTTTGTAAGTTACAGTATATTTTCGGTAAATTAAAAAGGCTTACGTACTCTATTGAACATTTTTCCTGTTTGAACACTGTTCAAAATCCTATTTGAATCCTAGAACTTCCTAAGCATCACCACCATTCCCTCACCTTTTCCATTTACCCAGCCTTGCTCCTCCAGTCCTTCCCATCAACTCATTACTATTTTGCTCTCCTGAACTGTATCAACACATATTTCAAACAAACAAGTTTCCCAGGTGCTTGCTTTTATTCTGTGGAAGCAGAGAGTTAACACCAAAACAATACAAAATAGGCATGGAAGTTAAAATGAGGTGGTTTCTGCTGGATTTTGAATTATACTCAGCCACCCTGCAGATGGTACAACAGTGAAGGCTACATCAGCAAGCTATTCAAAGTGCAGGGGAAAAGTTTAGAAGTTTATGGTCTCATGGCCCCCTTCTGTTCTTTTACTGATTTTAGGAATATCTTAAAATCCTGAAGTACTTTTGCTTGTTAGACCATTATTATGGTCTTCATTTGTTTACAAGTATATAAAAAAGTGTTCCTTCCTTCCTTCTTCCTCTTTTGTTTCTGCCTTGCAAAGAGAGAATCTAGCTATTCTATCTAAACTGAGTAAGAAGGGTAAGGAGAGAGAACTTATGCAGACAGGCTAAGTTGTTTAGCTGTCAGTTCAGGTGAAGTGACTGCTCTGAGTACAACAGCAGCTATTAATTTCTCTCAGCTTTTATGAGGAGAACCTGTATTCCACACTGCCAACTCAACAGTCTTTGACAAAAGACTTGACAGACACTGGAATTTTAATAATTTAACATGAACAAAAAAGTATGTTGATATCTTAGAAGTAAAAGTCAAGTATTAGATTACCAAGAAACACAGGAAATATTATTAACAGCTAATTAACCGGAAGAAGTATTTTCCTATTCAAACAGCTAGGAAGGTTTTGCAACTAATTACAATGACAACAAGTAGACTTAGATTACCACCTTAAGAAGAAAAGGGTGAAAAAAGTGGTTTGGGATAAAAGAAAATGGGAAAAGAAAAAAACAAAATCTAAAATACATTTGAAATTTAGGAAATGGGGGAAAACTGTCATTTAAAAAAAAAAAAAAAAAAAAAACACCACCAAACAAAACCCCCACAACACCACAAACCAAACAAAACTGACACCTTTCCAGAAATGCAATTTTTTCCCCATCAGAGGGGCTGTGACTGCCCAGTCTCCATATATGACATGGCATGCTACTTGTTGGCAAGAGGAAAGAACAAAAAACAAACAAAAATATAGATTTATTCCTGCAGCTGTACCTTTCGATCCAAAAGAATATTGCAAGGGGAGAGCGCTCGGTGGACCATTCCATGTTTGTTCATATATTGCAACCCTTGCAAAACCTCATATGCTATGCATAAGATCCTTGAAGAACTGGAAAAAAAAAAAAGTGAAAGAACACGTTGTACTGAATGTTTCCCTTTTTAATTTGTAAAAATGTAGAGTGTTCCACAGCTATTCCAAACACAAGTGAGACATTTACAATTCCAGAACAGTTTAAGGGATCAACATTGAATATGGTAAGATATGTTCAGTACCATACACAGCTCCTCAAAACCTCACAGCTAGGTTTCTTCACCCTGAACTGGTCCTTAAAAACAGCAGAAAATTGTGACAAAGTATAAAATATTCTCTGTGATAGAAACTATGAGATATACCTCAACTAATCGGGAAAAAAAATCCCAACCCTCCTTTATTTTTATTTGTTCTTCCTAAGTCTGCTGTTGATGTTCATAGAAAAGTTCAACTGAATAAAAGTTCTTGAAACTCAGATGTTAACTGGAGCTTATCTAGAAGATAGTACAGAGGCACGGCTAGGTCACACCTATAGTCTTCAGACATCTCAACATCTAAAACAAGAAACAAAAGAAAGGACAGAAAGCTTTATTTTCAGCACATTTTGTTTTACAAACTTGGAAGCATCAACCTTACTGTCTTTGGAAAGAAATTATGAAGTTTACCATCCAAACCATTCTGACATAACTATATGTTTTGACTAAAGTTATCATTTACTATAAGAACTGATAGCCCTAAAGAGCAGTTTCCGTGAACAAGTGAACAGGAATTTGTACATAGACCACCAGTATTAGGCTTTCAAAGTGCACCCAAAATAAGAACAAAAGGCACAGATCTAATGTCACCCAGAGAGATTCCTTTTAACTTTTTACCCTCCTCATTTCCCGATCACTCCCCCTCAGAGCACATTTCAGGTCTGTTTGGCAACTTTATCTCTGAAGACTCTGGTTTAAAAAATGTCCAGAAAACAAAGCACACCTACTTATAAAGGCCCAACTTTACATTCCCCTTTTTTTTATTTCATTGTTAAAGAATAACATACAATAGCATTCTGGACAAGGCTCACCACCTTCTCTTGCTTATTAAAAATTTGTGCAACAGCAAAATGAGGGGGACCATAACAGACTGGGGAGAGTGACAAGCCAACTAGGTGACTAAACACCAAAATTAATTTCTTTATTAAAACTCTATTAGCTGCTATTCATACCTGATGGAATGCCAAAAATTTGTCACAAGAGTTAACAGCTACATTTTGACAAAAGCCACAATTCCAACAAATTCTGAGACTAGGGCAACACAGAAATACTGAAAAGAGCTGTTTCAATAATAGTCTAAGGCCACCATTACGTTACCTTACACGGAGCTATTCTCTAGACTGTAACCTTTTTCCTAGAAGGAGAGCTCTGTACTACTTTACACTAGTTGTGAATATACGCTTTTAAGTTAAAATTTAAGCACAAAGGCAATCTATTCTAACATATGTCCACACTGCTGTATCTTAAATAATAGCATTTGGAAGTGATTCTCGAGGTCTTAGCAATTCAACCAAAACCACATGGCTAACCACAAAACCAAAACAAAACCCCACAACTATCTTGCTCCTCCCTCACTGGCACTTTTTCTTCCCCATCCCTCCCGCACCCAAGTTACATATTACACCACAGCACCAGACACCACTAGCTGTGTAGTGTTTCCTCCCAGTCATTCTTGGGCTGAGATATAACTGTGGTAAAAGATTTACCTTACAAGCCTTCAGCTTCCCTGTATAGTTTCTTGCCTGCAATGCAAATATTAACGATAATGGTTGCAAACAGAATCCTCTCTCTCACTTTTTGCACAGCTTTGCAAAACAAGACATGAAAAATAAATAATGGAGAATTCAGGTTTCCAGTAAGGAAAAAAATTGCATATGAACAATTAGTACATCACAAGGTATTTTAGCCTTAAAAGTGTTTCTTTGTATTAAAAAATAAAAGTAACTATGAAGTGCAATGTTGTGGCCGTTGTGCCCGAGGCGTGCAGTGTGCTCTGATGGCACTAGGGGGCCTCAGCCACCCATTTATTCTCCGCTGTTCTCTTGCAATTCATAAAAATAGAACCGGGGCAAATGCCTGAAAATACTGCTTTTGGATTCTTTGCTCTTTAAGATAAATCCTCCATGGTGTTACAACGAACAGCAACACATGAATGATAGGTATCGTTCATTGCACATAATTCTTAGTGTCCTTGAGCTCTTGATGCCACCCTGCTGGGCGGAAGTGTTCAGTCAGGTACCTCACCCTCAAGCTGAAGCATGTACACCACCTCCTCAGGAGCGAAGGAACTCTGTGTAACAACCTCTTCATAGTGCTGTTGCACATTATCTAGTTCTTATTTCATTTATTAGGTAAAACACACTGTGGTTATTACCCATGAGATTTGCATTTAATTGCAAAGGGCCTAACACCACCACTCATTGCTGTTATCAAGCACAAGAGATCTCCTTGCTTTAAACTCCCCAAGGCCAAGTTTAACAGCAGTCCCTTGCCTCACTGGAGAAGACTACCAAGGCTATCCCCTTGCTTCAGTGGGGCTCAGCTCTCTCCCAGTTTCTACAGGCACTGTCAACACTGCAGCATTGCAATGGGGTTCTGCAAGTGCAGAAGGGTCACTCATGAAACTGCTTCGAAGCTTCAGGTGAAGTTGACCTTCAAAAAAAACCCCAACACAAACAGAAAAAGAAAACACAGACTAAGCGATGAGGACATTTACAATACCAAATGTTGGTGGCGAGGTCTGAGCAGATTCAAAAACTTTTTCCCTGATTATATGGAAGCCTGTTCTTCAATAGACTAGCTAGTGTTGGACTATGATAGATGTAAAGGAGTAGTTTAGCCTCTGGGGCTCTCGAACTGCAGAGGTTTCAGCACCCTCCTTTAACAGGAGCTGGGGGGAAAAAACACCAGCAAAAGCACTAGAAACAACACAGGAGAAAATGAGGCAAAATGGAGGCGTGGCAGGTTTGACACCAACCATGCTACACCACTGACCTAATGAGAGCCATAATAACAGTTGCATGGCATGAAATACCCTGTTCACCTCATCAGCTGATGATCATGGTTGCGACTTTAAACTATTGGGAAACAAATCATTCCACTGCTCAAGGCAGATACAGCAGGAGGCAGTAAGTAAAAGCACAAAAGTGTGAGATACTCTTCAACAACTGGCAGATCTGAAGGGGCACTAATCTTCAGTTTCCCAGCTCTCCTAACAAGACTTGTTTTAAGGTTCTTTTCCTCTCCACCAGTGGGAGAAAGAGAGAAGCAACAGGAGTTTCTCTGCAAAAGGAACACTTCACAGACAGAAAAAAAAGCATGATCTCTCTACAACTACCAGCACATTTTCAAGGAACAGGCTTCATTTTAATCCTCAGTCTGGATACCAAGAAATCTACTGAGCTGCAGCCTACTCAGCTAGGCTTTTGAAAAGCCGTTCTCCAAGTGAAAGGATTGCACACTGATGTAAAATCAAACTACTTGAATTTAATCATTGCCTGCTTTTTTCCTGGTTTGGAGAAGAAATGTAGCCATAAAAAGGGGCTTCATTCTGGAAATGAAGAATTAAAAGAATATAAGGATTAAAACCAATACCAGGTTTAGGTCTGTACCTTGAATGTACAGAACCGAGTAAAGGAAGCACAAAGGATAACTGAATTCCTCCCTCAAATTAATCTGGGGGGGGGGGGGGGGGGTGTAGGGCGGGAAATAAAAGTCTCCGCAAGTTGATATGAGCAAGTTCAGCCAACAGTACAAAACCAGCATGGTTAAGAGAGACATGTGCATGGTATTTGTGGGTGGAGAGAGAAGGGAAGACAACTTAAAAACCCACAAAAATGAGGATTGTTTTATTACCTCCAGAATTTGTCAGACCAAAAGCTATACCAGACAAATGACTAATTTCCACACTGTAATAGTACACAGGTGGCTGCATTGTGCCTTCACAAAAAACATTAACTTTTCCACTTAGCAGTCAGCCTGATCTCCAGCCTGTTGAATTCATACTGTTAAGGATACAAAGCCATTTTCTGGAGTTTACTTCAGGAATAATGAACCTAACTTGTCAGGAAACAGATGTTTTCGCAGAGCTTCAATGTCTTGTGATGCTGCAAATACACCAATGAAGTAATCTGATTGCTTAGGACACTTTTGTCACTTTTTAGATTCAGAAAAAAAAAAAAAAAAAAAGAATCTTCTCTGTGTGCCCATTACAATCTTCCATCTGACTGAGAACAGCTTCTGGGCCAGGGTGAAAAGGAAAAGTTGCACTAGAAGAAATTGGCACATTGAGAGTCTTACCTTTCTTCAAAAGGATCAGATATGAACCAACAGAGAGGGGAGAAAGAGGGATTTATCAGCAACCAAGTAAAGATAATAAGCCCCTAAAATAATTAGTGGAATGGAGAGCTAAGAGTGAGCATACTCACCCACTAGTGACAGAGCAGTACCTTGGAACAAACATCTAGGGAGAATTGCCCAAGCCACAGGTCAACATAAACACAAGATCAAACAAAAATGTTGGAAACACATTTAGAAATTAGAAAGTTTATCACAGAAAGGTGGAATTCTGAATTCTTGCTAAAAAGCCACCAACAATATTACTTATGTATTATTCAGTTTGAATGGTTAGTTATTAACAACTTACTTGTGATTCTTAATGGGAACAATAATGCAGCTGCTTGCAGAAGCAGGAAGCTGGACTCCAAGATAGGATGTTCTAGGAACAAACAACTTTCTGCAAATGATTATTTCCATTTTAGGTAAAATTACTCATCTTCCAAACTGTACAAATGCTCATACTAGCTCAGACCAAAAACTATTTGAGACAACTATCCTGTTTCCCAAAAAGGTGACCAGCAGATGCCTAGAAGAGAAGTAATACAGAGCAAGCATATATGAAAAGTTCCCTCATATTTTCCTGGCTTCCAACCTCTTTAATTCAAGCTTGCTTCTGGGTAAAAGAAAAAAAAAGAAAAAAAAATTTTGCCTCCTGAGCATCGCAACTGATAATGTCAGAACATAAAGTAACTCCTGCAAGCCTCAACAGCTCTCACACCAGGACACCCATTATCCCAAGTCTTTAATCCATGTTCACAGAATATTGCCCAGGAGTTACTGTGGAAATTCATAGCCACCAAGTATTCTGTTCATAAGATCTTCTTGCTGTCTATTTTATCATGAGGTTCTCTTCATGGTGCTCTGTTGCTCTAACTTCCAGAAAGCCAACTGTAAATTTCAGTTTCAAGCAAAGTAAACAATTGCTTAACTCCAGAGTAGGAAAAGTGATTTTGGAAAAATGCATTTGACAGCCAGCAGCAGTAGTCCCTACATATACCACAGATTGCTGAAGGGAAAATAAAAACTACTCGATGCATGACATCTTGAATACTTAAGAACAAGAGGACTGTATATCATACAGTTGGAAATCGGAGGTGGGTGGGGTCAGGAGACTTGACATATTAAACTTTGGAATATAAGAATTCCAACATGAGAAAAGAAACATGAAAAGAATAGATAAAATTTCAGCATTCATGTCAGTATCATGGAAGTTATAGGTTCACACAAGTTTCTTTTCCTCCAGTTTAAAGGAAAATTAATGCCAATCTACACATGAATTCACTGTATTCATCATCTTTAACAGAAGTGCATTCATGGCATTAACTGGAAATACATCTTCTCCATCCTTTTTTTGGTGCTGCAATAAAATAGTTGACATGAGAGTAATCAGATATCTCAAAAGATCTTCCTGCCTGCTTACTGTTTCCAGTCCTACCTTCTCCTAGACAAAGCAATCTCCCCTTTTGATGACTTTGACACAGGCAGCTGTAGCTATTACAGTGTAGTTAACCAGAACACACAGATGTACCTGGACAGCAGTACAGGAGCAAAGATAACTGGGGCTGGAGGCAAAGCTGAGGCAGCAGCAAAATCTTGGGGAGAGGAGAAATGTTTCTGGTTGTTACAAATGCATTTGTGTATTTTTAACTGGTTATGGCCAGTTGTAAATTTCACTTGCTTTTATGCTATCGTAACAGTCAACATGGAGTACCTAATCCATTTTCTAGAGGCAAGAAAGCTCTACCTGGTAAGCATTCACAGTGCAATCAATACTTAACAGACTGTTTTGAGAGAGTGTGTTTCATCTGGTGAAATGAACAGAGGCCCCACTGGAATTTGAATCAACACAGGACTGGCACCAGAAAGCAAGGCTCATAATCTACTTAACTGTAGAGAGCCCTGTAATTTTTGTACCTGCTGGAGATGTATATGTGGATTAGTGTTAAGTCATGCTTCTTCAATGCAGTGGCAACTTAAGACAAGAGGAAATTGATAACAAAAACTGGAACGAGAAATATTTTGACTTCCCTCAGGAACACAGAGCAAGATCAAATGGGCTAAGATAATGCTGCTGATACCATGTTCCAGAGTTTCTCTTTCCTCAGACTTACAACTCATGGGTACACAGAAATGCACGCTTAAGGAAGTCCTTTATCAAACCTGTGCACCCTGTTCTAACATTCTATTATTGCTGTAAACAAGTAAACTCTTCCTCTAGAGTTTAATCCAGAGCTTACTGAGAATCTCAGCAACCAGGAGTCTTAAGAAGCTTATGGCACTGATACACAGGAGCAAAAACACGGGTTCCTCTTCCAAAAGGAGTGTCAGACAGGGTCTGCCCTGAGGAAGCACACCAGAGCAACACAAACCAGCAATGTCATCAATCACTACCCCAGAACTTGTGAAACTAACACACATTTGGAATTCAGGAAGGAGATTCATCACAAAAAATTGTGTCTGTTCAAAGTGGAATGGAACCAGGTTGTGAACAGATGTAATGTTTCTGAACTCATAAAAGTGACAATATTTCAATACAAGCAAAACTATAAAACAAAGAAAATGACATTTGCAGTTAGTTCCATTACCGCCAACAATGTGGATAGACTGGTTAGGAGTGGTGTGGCCAAGTGGTTACAGCAAAGGATAAAGTTTGGGTATAATCCCAGCTGAGACAATCACTACACTGACCTCAAGAAAGCCATCTGACCTCCTTATGCCTCAGTCAACCAGCTGGAAAACTGGATAAAAAGCAGGACTGGGTTGAAAACCAGATGTGCAGATAAATTGGGTCTTCCTGGGTAAATAAATTACAAAATACCCTATACAGAACATAAAGAGTTTGATGCAGGTGGGAATGGTTTATTTAGCACTTTATTACGTGTTTGATTAAAAAATGGCACTAGGGACTGAAATTGTAAACACTGCCAATTTACTTGGAAACGCATTCACATTATCAGAATGAAATGAACTGGAAGGGAATGCGACAAGCAGAGAATACAAGACAAAAAAATGAATTTTATAGGCAGAGTCCTCAGGAAGTCTTTAACTCACCCACAGAGGTATTTCACACAGGATATCTTCAACAAGTTCATATTGCTCATCTGAGGAAACTCAGTAAGTCTTTTCATTCCTTTTTTAAAGTTCTAAGCTGCAAGCATGACTTTAAAAGCAACACAAATGATGAAGGTCTCAACTTGTAATGTACAATAAAAAAAGTCCATAAAACAATGGATGAAGGCACAGATAAAGAACAACTTCACATATAGAGCAGATTGCACACAAACATTTTTAATAGACAGGTGATTTTTCAGATCATTATCACTCTGAATGATTTAAGTGTATCTGCTCCTCATAAAGCAAAAATTTTAGAACACCGCACCTTGAATTCCTTTAAGACATCCAGCTTCATCCCATACATTGGGGGAGCAAATGAACAAAGTCCTTTTGAAAAGTAAGCACACCTTATAAAGCACCATCTTAATGAAACCTCTAGTGCCATCTGATTTAACACACAGAAGGGGAAAGCCACATCCACGCTCCCAGTTTTTGATCTTGCCACTAACTTCTGAGCTGTCATTTTCTGCATCTTAGCCTTAGCTGGCTCATATGTAAAAGGTATAATAATGATACTTGTCATTGGACCAAAAAGCACAATGAAATAAACAAAATTTCAATCACCACATGTAAAGACTAGGTAAAGTAGCCCTCATTTAAAACCAAATCACAGACTCTGCATTCTTCTCACAGACTACCCATTCTGAGATAACTAACACAACAGAACTAGATGCACAGGTGACAATAAGAGAACAAAAGCTAATGGGATGAACACCAAGACAATGACCTCAAAATATACAATAAAGAACTTAACTTCAATAGCATTATAAACACGTATCATACGTCACATTGCCAACATTTCATTAAAGAAACATCACATCTCACATTCTCCTCTCCTTCTCCAAAAGGAGTGAACCGGTAAAATGTAGGAGTAGAATTGGGATCAAGTGAAGTCAGATCTCCAAAAATCTTTATTTTGTTTTCTTTTGGATTTCATGTGAACAAATACACACATTTTTAAAGGGCCACACATTTTGTGATCAACAATCCTGGCAAGGTCGATCACAAACTGACAGACTCGGGAAACCAATCACACAACATATAAAAAACAAATAAGGGAATTAACTGCAACTAGGATACTCTTTACAATAAAAAGCACTAAATCATATCTTCAGCTGCCTGGGGCTGTCTTATTAAGTTAGTTCCAAACCAAGCATCACATCCCATGCTCTAGGCAAGGACTATCATTCCTTTGTATCTGAATGCACCAGCATCTAAATTTCTAGGCATAGGTTAGGTTAAGTTTCAGCTCTCTGAAGTATAAGGGCCTTGACAATTGTCTATTAAACATTTACTATGCAGTAAATGGTACAAATAGCAGTATTACCAGAGCCTTAAACCATGCAATCATTGAAGGAAGAGTGACTTCTAAAGATGTATGATGAATGGTCACACAGTAGGCAGCGCCTATTTCCTTACCTTCCTCCATGTTAAAGTAAAAGATCTATCTGAAAAACAATTGTTTGCATGCCGAAATGCCAACTGGCAACTACTATAGATCAGTGTCTGGCTCAGACCCTATGCTTTTGAAGACACCTAAGTTCATAAGAGGTCTGAAAGTGACTTTTGTAGCAAACAAACTTTGCTTCCTTCCCAAGTCCTGCCCTGTCACAATTCTTACATAATAACAACCTTTTCAGACTTAAACACCTAATATTACCTGTTTAAATAGAAAACAGATGACAGAAAAAGTAATCGACCTAGCAAAGATCACATCTAAATTATCTCCATTTGGAGAGTTGAGGGTAAAATAAAATCATGGTCTGGATTTTTCACCATAACCTTTGTTATGAAAACAAACCCAAGAACTTCATACCATGGGAACCATTAGAAAAGTAGATGCCTGACTCAGAATGACTAATAAATAAATAATAATAAAAAAGAAGCCACCAGGTCCACACATTCATGAGGCTAATTTCAAAAAGAATAGTTCTACTAATACAAGGAGAGGGTGGGAAGGATTACAAAAGCTCATGATTACGGCTATATAGGTAAGATTTTTCTCTAAAAGATAAAGAAAATATTCTGAGGTAATCACATCTAAGTGATCAAATGGTACTAAACTGGCGTTTTAAAAAAAAACACAAAATGATAGTTACAATACAATGGCAAGAGTCAGCAACACTGACTTTGCAGTAAAAAATTACAGAAAAAGAATACTATGCATTTCGAAGTCCATGTGATCCCTGTAACTCACTAGTGACAGCACATCCTTTCAGCATAAATGACAGTATAAAAAGCTGGTTATAGACTTGGGAAAGTGGGTATCAAGTACCAAAGAAAGGTGCTCCACAAAACATTCTCATTATCCCTCAGCCAGCTAGTCTTCACCTAGCTCATCGCAGCATTGTACTGCTGAGAAATTTTGCAGATGCACAACTCAACAGATTCAGGATTTTTGTAATGCAGGGAAGTTGAAGTTGAAGAAATCTATTTTCCTTTCCTATAAAAAAACCCTCTGAGGAACATAAACAGCAAAGATGAAGACCAAGAAGTATTCTTACACCAGAAAAGTAAAGATTCAGTTAACACACATTAGCAACCAGAAGGCTGTGGAGATCTGGAATATCTTCATATCTGAGAGCACCATTATTTTAAGGGTCAAATCCTTGCAACCCCCCTTCAAACCAAGAACCAAAAGGAGAAGTTCTCCTTTGTCTGTACGCTTCATACATGCTGTGAAGACATCGTTTCCAATGGCTGAAGTTGGCACGTTAGACTATCAAATCCGGGTATCAGTCAATGCACTCTCTACACAAAAATCCTATTTTGAGCTGGGGATCTCTACCCAGCATCCACCTAACAGAACATAATTTGGCCTATTATTCTATTCTACCACTACAGATGTTTTGAGACTATTACTAACATAAAATGATGACTTCAATTAAACTAAATTTAAAGAACACCATTCTTCCACATTTTTCCATCAAAAGTATATTAATGATTTAAGAAAAAAATTATACTTCTAAAAAAAGCTTATATTACATTATGTATTGTCAATTACATAGTGTAATGTAATTTTTTTTTAAAGTATAATTTTTAAGTGTAACTGCTGACCTAGTGTCAATTATGGCAACACTATGTTGACCTCAAGCATATTTAAAGTGCTCTTTCAAGGGGAAGAACATAGTAAAAGAATTTTTTTATAGTCACCACAATCATTCACTATAAAGTTTTTAAAAAATATGATTTCCACTCTCTCTGTTTATAGTCAGATGATATCTTTAACAATTGCTGAATCCACACCGAGAAACAAAAATAGTGTTTAATGCCCAGGCATTAATTTCTAATTGAATCAACAGAGTTATCAGAAATTATAGTAATTAACCAAATATGTTCATCCTGTGTTGTTAGTCCACCCAATGAATATCCAAAAGTTACTCAAAGCTTTCAATACTACACTTAAAATAGACAGTACCATGTGCTGGTTCAGCAGCAATTCTCAGTACCATTTGCGTTAGTCAAAATTACTGCTTTTCAAAGGTTTGCTGACAGGATACTATTGACTAATTTCATCACTGCTTTTCTGCCTCCTCCCATTAAGAAAAGAGGTAGTATTGTGCAGAGTTTGCTAGTATGGTCTTTGCCAGGAAAAAAGGGAAGTGGGGTGGGTGGGAGGATATTATCAGAACTGCCTTACTGTGCTACAGTTAACTTGGTGCAGCTTCCTTCTATACACCAGGGCCAGAAGAAAAACATTTTCTTAATCAAAGGCACAGCCATGTACATATGAAAGAACAGTATCGGAGGGCCACCTTAGATTGTACGTTTGAAGCTGTCATAATAAAACAAATGTTCATATGCTTGAGGTACATTATTTTCAGGTACTAAAGTTGCCTCTTTTCACCCTGAACTGCTCTACCATTCAGGCTTAGCTCAACAGGACGACAGAAGATTCTTTTCCTGCCACCACTGTCTTTATCCAGACAGAACTCAAGCCTCATAAACTGGAAGCTGTAAGCTTGTATCTACTTTATAAAGATAACTGTGATTTTACTAGGGCTGAGGATTCTCTGCTACAAAGATCAGTGTCACAGCCAGATTTCTTCAGAAACAAACACCAAGACAGCAACATTTTGAAGTTTTCATTCTGATGGGGAGTGGGTCAAACCTACATTTGCTCTTAGGAACTACTCTGCAACCATGCCATTACAAGACTAAAGGTGTTGTCATACTTTCAAATGCAAACAGAGGAATTATTTTGGGATATCATTACTAAAAGGAAGCTTTCTAAGAAGTTTTTGCTTGGAGTAACATTATTCGCATGAAGAAAAAGTTAAAGATGTTTTATTTGGAAACAATGCTTTTAGTTGAGTCTTTCTGCAGGGGCTTTCATTCCTATATTATATAGTTCTTGGTTTATAGCAAATGTATGCATTGAAATAAGCAAATTGGGGAATATCCACAGAATTCCAAGTCTGCTTTAAGCATTGTCTATAAAAAAATTAATCAATTTATTTCCTTAAGCTAATTTGTTTGCATATTAGCTTCTCTGCTTACAAGAACATGCATATGCACAGCATACACAGAGGACTGTAACAGTGGTTTTACAGTGCTAAACATTTTTTTTCCCCCATAAAGAAAAGTAAAAACAGTGTTTTATTACTTTTGTAAATGCTGCACCGGCAAAACAGCTGAAGTTGGGTTGTACCAGTTGTTTATCATCTTTGATAAAATTAGAAGAGCAGAAGAAAAATGAGATTTCAGAAATCACTAGAAAATAAAACCAAGATAAGGTTGTCTGCTCAGGATTTGATGGAAATTTGTACAGAAAGGCACCAAATGGCTAGCCATAGCCCAAGTATAGGAAAGAAACATGTCTCCAATGCTCATCTCAGTTTTCATTGTCACCATATTAAGTCTGCAGATCCCTGAAGATCAAATTGTCTGAAGAGTTAAAATAAAATAAAACAAAATAATTTTAAAAAACCCCAAACCAACCAAAAAAAATCCCCAAACCCCAATGCCTAGATTTCCTTTAGTGAGTTTTAAACCTGAATGACTTCTTCTGGAGACTACAAAGTATTACTGATAGCAGACAGGAAAGAATTCCCATGTCTGCCTTTATATTTTATCACAAACTTGCACAAACTTCAGTTACATCTGGAAGCCAAACATAAATTAAACACAGAGCAAGCAGGTACTGCACAATCCAATGTTTTCCTTTTCTTTGAACCTCTCAAGCCTGGACAGATGTGCCACTCTTCACTATGCTGGAAGACAACAGAACAGATGAGCTCCTGGAAATCCAGAGTTCATACTCAGGCACCCAAAGCAAGGGGCTCCCAACCATTAAAATACTGCCTGAATTCAAAAGATTGTGTATTAAGAATTACTGTGTAACGTGGTTAAGAAAGAAAATGTTAGAAACAATGGGATTCTCAACACCACATCTTCTGCTCCTGAATAAATCCAACATTTTTTTCCCCTTGTTTGGGGACTAAAAAAAAGTCCAAAATGACTCTCCAATGCACAAAAAGCTAAAAGAATTCTCAAAACGCTCAGATCATGAAAAAACCAGAAAGCTCCTCTTCTTCAAAGATCTAAAAGATGAAGAACTCAGCTCCCTTTAAGAATTTAGCTTCTCTGAGCAGAGCAGTCTTCTGCACATAATTTAGTGCAAGATGCAGCCAAGGAATAATCTCCTGCAGAGATTAAAGATGATCTCGTGACTATCGCGCATGACTCCTCAGGTGGGGAGAGGGAAGTCTGCATTTAAAGTAGGAATTATCATTCTGTTAAAAATAAAAACCCAACACACACAAAAAGGTTTTCTATGGTAGCAAATGGTCAAGAAAATAACACAAGAACAAAGGTTCATAATTTGAAGAAATTGCATGAGGACTATAAATGTTATGCCATCTCACTATAGTGGCTCAGAACACAAAAGTGAGCAACCTCACAGGTACTATATTTAAAACTAAAGAATGTGTAGAGATTACTGAGGACATACAGGGAAAAATAATTGTAAGTACACACAAACACACACAAATTCATACAAGAACCAACTATTCTCACCTACTTTCAGCATCTTACCTGTAGTTCTACAAATATAAAGTAAAGCAAGAACTATGTTCCACAACTTCTAGCTTCCCTTGTTTCACTCTGTACTGAAACACAGTAAGTATTCCATCTTTGAAAACTAATTATATCTGTCAGGAATTCTGAGCAACTAACATGAAAAGAGGAGAGACTTGACTCTACTAATGGGTTACTTTGATAATCAGCAAAGGAGATACCTAAGCTACTTATGTAGGGCCAGCTCACAGCTTTTATGCAGCTTATGCAAAACTGAGCTTTATTTAAGTTAAATAAATGAGAACAGCAACCTTCAGTTTTGTGTTTGCAGCAGAAAGCTCAAGGCAACTTAAGGAGTTCTATATTAAGACTTGAGTTCGGATCAGAGCACGCCTTTAAAGTATACCCTCCTGATCAGCCTCTCCTACTATGCTTGATTCACAGAGTGGTTTCAAAGCACACAAACTGGATTCGTTTTAGGTGAACCAGAAGATAGGATCCGGAAGCTGACTATTGCCCTGCAGCTGCTAATGGGCATTTGGTCCAGAGCAGACTGGAGCTATACGGAATCAGCACCCCTAAAAGATGTATAGTACACTTTGCTTTACATATCTGTTCCTACTGGATCACATTACTTGCTAATAAGGACATAGCCTGAGAAAAGTCCCTTTTCTTAGTACAGGTAATCCAAGGCTTTTTTACCTCATCTGTGGTAACCTATGCTCTTGGGTTCCACAAAGACACTCTAGCACTGTGGGCCAAGAGGAGTACAGTCAGCCTACAGGCTGTCCCCACGACTGAGCCAGCTGCCAACCTCAGCCAGCATTTCCTGCATGAACTCCTACCCGCAGCACCAGGAGGGCACAAGCAGGGGCAAAAGTCTGTGCTGCAGCTCTCCACAGCTTCTTCCACTGCAGCCAGGGAGCATACGTGGTTAGCCTCTCAGGGTGGAGGACTCTTGCCCTACTGAAGTAGTGCCGGGTATCAAGCAGACATTTTAAGATCACAGGGGTGCTTTCTGCCATTTAAGGTTACAATGGACAACTGCATATTTTACTTTCTTTTTAAGGAAGACCTGTATCTGTGGCACAAGAATAGAGTTTTGCTTAATGTTAGCCATGCCGACTTTTTCCTTCCCACTGCAACGGAAGTGATGGGTCCCTAACTTCATTATACAACGAGATGGATTGTCTCGTTCTTTCTGTGGTGCCCCAGGTGGAACAGAAAAATCTCATTAAGAATCTGAACAATGAAAATTTTTAAAACAAAGCTGAAAATGAAGTGTAGTTATTAATGCAGTTAACATTATTGCAGCTGTGTGGCACTATGAACTGAACTGACAGCTCTAGAAATCGTGACTAGCTAACAATAAGTAATACTGTCCTTGCAGCCAGACAGGACTGATTTTTTTGTTATTAATTTCTGCAGTTCTGTGAAGCACTGCCAGTTAAAAAAAAAGGGGGGGTGGGGAGGGGGTGGGGGAGCAGGCTACTTCTTGAATAGCATAGTTGCAGAGCTAACACACTAGAAGATAATTAACTTTTAAGAAAAATAAATTACATTTAAAAAAAAGGAAAAAGTCACTTCAAGAAAAATATAACCACTAACTCCAGTAAGGACAGATATTAGCAGATGATAACTGAGCATGTTTCCTTTTTTATGAGTTACTGGATAGCAGGAAAAGCACCTAGAACTTCTTAAAACCACACTAAAGCAATCTCTTTACAAATTTCTCAGCCTTTGAGAGAAAGGCTGCACTTTAGGCATCTCTGCATGAAAGGATTAAGCATTATCAACAAGCCAAATTCCTAATTAACCCCTTGCTCCCCCCCAATCCCCATTTTATAAAGGTATAACAGAATTTTTAAAGCTATGAACAAAAATTGCAACAGTGCACAGCTCTTCTCTTAAAGCCAGGCATTTCCTGCAAATCAGTAGACTTTGCAACAGCGTTCTTTTAACAAACAACTTGACTATACCACAATTTAAAAAAAAATCTAAATATCTAAGGTTAAAAACCATACCTAGGTACATTTTAGTGGTTAGCTCAAAAAAATCTGGATCCCTGTATCAATGATACAGATGCTGCTCAAAAGTGAAACAGAACGGAAAGTTCCGAAAGAAAAACAGTCTGCAAATGCAGGTGATCAAAGGGACTTTGCAACTAGGCCAATAAGCAATGCTGCTGTTAGGAATTTCATAGCTAACAACTAAGATTCCAAAAGGCATTAGAAGTGCATCACTTTGATCTATATTCCAGTACGTGCCATCACAACAGGCAGGAAACACCTATCAAGAGAGGTAACAATAAACTTAAGTGTAGCCAAAGCAGATGCCTGTGACTATAAATTAGAAATGTATTTATCAGCATATAATTAATATTAAATTTCCTTGAAAGTGATATGAGAAATGTGATCACCAAAGGGGCAAACAGAGATGGATATAGTCGCATGTAGGAAAAATCCACAAAACAAAAGTCGCCAGACAAAAGGACAAGAGAAGGACAGCAGACTGTACGCAGGATGTACTCCCAAATATGTAAGAAGGATGACTGGCAAAATATAAAACAAAACAAACAGTACTGGGAGTAAAGGCGACCACCCCTTGCGGGGGCCGGAGAGTGGTGAGAACACAAAAGTATCAGGCATTTGATAATAGTAGAAGACAGACCAGTCCACACTGGTTCTTAATTCACTCAAAGAGCTCTCAAGCCTGATCACCTTCACTTCCAAGAACCACCAAGGTCCATAGCTACCACTGTTAACTGTACAGCATCAGCTCCATGGTACTGTATACTCACAGCTAATTTACAATACGTGTTAAAGACTAACAGTTTTGTGTACACAGTAATGATTAACAACATGAATGAGTTAACCTTTAGCAAGATGTGTGCTGCTAATGAATGAAATTAACAGTTTAAACCTCAAAACTAGCCTGATCTGTCAGCCTTCTAAACACTCCTATCACAGCAATCTCCAATTCCCTGGTATCTCTCTAGCTATAAACACACAAGCCAGTGCATATATTCAGTCCCAACAAAAGTTCCTTCTGTCTGCACATGTATCTGTCCATCTGAAGGTCCTGTTGGTTCAGGAGCCAAGCAATTCAGTTAACTTAGTGCTGTGCCCATGATACGGTGCCCACAAAATTGCAGGACAGGGAAAAAGAGGCTATACAATGTTTCCCATAACATTATGTTCTGTAAACCTATCATTTCAAGTCTGGCACAACACTGATGTAGGGACAGTATGGGACTAATACAGCTTCTAGGCAGGAAAGCAGCTAGCTTTGACTGAAGGCACAAGTCTGGGTCTATTTGCACTGTAAAACAGAGGAGCTTGAACCCAAGGAGAGAACATCCATGTGCAAAAAAGAAATTATTTCAAACCACAATGACATTAGAGATGTTTGCAAGCATATCAATGCATCTAAATAAACCAGCTGTCTGATCCCTAATTAGTGACAAATGCTCCCTTGAAGATATTGCTCAGTAGTTCCAAATGCAAGAACTTGCACTTCAAAAATATAATCCCTTTCTAGAAGTATGCACTGTATAGCAAGTTTAATGAGTGTTAGCTCTTCCTTTTTTTCCTTCCTAAAAGCAAGATAAGTGTCAAACACTGTATTAAGTTAGAATAATCATATACTAACCACATCTTGTTCTCGCAAGTCTACAGGCAATTTTTATTCCAAACAACTATCATAAATCAACATTAAGATTAATAATGTGGCTTAAATCCAGTAAGATTTGCACAGTACAAACTTGACATTTGGTTTTTCAGCCATTAGCTCATTAGTAGTTCACTCATTTATGCAGAATGGAATTTTAACACTGATCCTTACACAGTTCCTTGCAGAAATATCTCTGCAGGATGAAGTCACCCTGCACTGAGGAAGGCGTTTGGTCTGTTCAAGAGAAACTCAATGTCCTCTTTCACTAGATACTGAAGACTCAAAGCTCTCCACTACTTTTGTTCTCAATTAACTCAGCATAACTCATCTTCAGCTCAAGATCTTTAATACTGCTTTTAGCACGGAAATCTGTATGAGGTGTCTACAAGAAACTACAGAAGTAGTACAGTAGAGCAAAAGGTTGAAATATAATTACACACTTTTTCCACATCTACAGACTTTATGTTGTATACAGCCACCATATCTACTTTTTAATAGCAAGAAGCAGAGACTATCATAATCTCAAACGTAGGATTCTTCTGTTTTCTTTTTTCCTGGAAGAGAGGAAGATAAAAAACAAGTGTGCACTCACTGTTACGTTTCACATGTAAGGGAGACACGGACACATGTTCTGGGATGTCTTTGTGCTGCCATCAAACATTGCAGTCAACTATACAAGCAAAGAATTTGGTTCCATACCTAAAAAGGTCACTCAGACATGAAAAGAAATAATGTTCACCTCAGCTACCTCATGAAAGTTATACCCCTTTTCCATTCTAAACAATCGTTTTCTTGTGAGGGGAAAGGCAAGACACAGGAGACAATCTATGCTAAAACAAACATTACAGGAAGAGTTGCAGTCAGACTAAAAATTACTTAGAGAAATAAAAAAACCCCTCCTATATGAAGAAAAGCGTCATTGGACAATACATAAACAAGTCTGGACTAATGCCTAATTCTTTATCATAGCTTTGGAAGCAAAGCATTGGCAAGAAACTAAAGGAAAACCCTACAGACACTAAATGCCCAAACTATAGACTCTTACACATGCTTAGGAAGTTTGTTTATTAATGCTGCTTCATTTTACTAGTTCATCATTTATCCTTGCTAAATGCAGCCTCATTATGACATATGGATTTGTCATGTGAAATTCCAACACAGACTTGATTCAAAGCAGAATACACTCAGCCCTTGAAGTTCTGCTCATATGCAGCTCTTCAAGTCAAATCATGTAAAACCTTCAGCCTTTTGATGACTTGCACCTGTCTTACAATATTTTTGAAGAATCCCTGGCTACTCAGAAATTGCTTTTCCCCCTGTCTAATAATCTATTCTGTAATGTATTTTCACATCAAGTTTGCCAAAAGCACAGAAACAGAAAGGATAGCGTAAAAAAATCTAATTCAATCAATGAGCAGACAACTGTTTAATACAGCCAAATAAAATGTACTCATCCGAATCAGTCAGATCATGTTTTCTCCAAACTAGTAAACAGCTGCAGACACAGTCTGCTTCCCATCAAATGTTCCATGTAAAACAAACTATACCTTGTATCTCTGATGGTTCACTAGTAATTTTTCAAAACCATGACTTTCAAAACATATGACAACTATATTTTATTGAAGAAAGGAATAGGCTTAGACTGCCCAAGCCACAAATTGAACACCAATCCAGAAACTCTATTGCAGGTGCCAAAAGTCTGCTGAATGTCAGTATTTGCTGGCATTTTTATTATTATGAATACAAGTGCAGGCCAGCTTCTTCAAAGAAGAAACACACTTCAAGCGTGACAGAAATGCAAAAGCTCACAACGCCTATTATAAAAACACAGGAGCAGAGAAAACTCCTTTAACACTGTCTGGAAAAGGTGTCCCAAAGGAGTAGTTGTAAATGTGTTTAAAAGATGGTGAACCTTAAAAATAAACGCACATCTTACATTCTGATCTGTGGTATCAACAGCACTAAAATAACTAGCAACTTTGAAAATCTAGTAAAATTTTGACTGCCACAAACATGAAAACTACCCTTAGTGAGACAGCTGAAGTACAAAACTTCTACCCACCGTAATTTTTTGTGACTTATTTTCAATTCACTCAGAAGAAAAAAATCCTTGCGTGTGCAAGAAGACACAGAGGAAGCCAGCCAGACCAAGACACATTTTCAAATCTCTGAACAGCAGTAAACTATTATGAGCTTAAATCAGGTATTCACTATTTTTGCTTGACTATGTACATAAATACCTAGCCCTTTAAAAATTTAACTGACTCCTGAACATAGTTCACAGAGCTGATTTTGCACTAATGTGACAGTTATAAACAAAAATTAAGTGCGTACTTTCTCTGACTCAGAGTAAAAACAAACAGGACAATAAATCGGGAATAAACAAACAGGAAACAATGACCCAGACTACAATCTTTCACACAGAGGACAAGGGAGACTGATCTGGTAAAAAATGGGACACCAATGCCTAAAATTCTTATCCTACCCTAGCCTATCCTAAAACTCTTATCCATGGTTGCAGCCTGAGCTCCCTGTGGCACACAACTCCAAAGAGCTCCTCTGCTGTTATTGTGATGCCCTGTGGAAGGACAGTAAAGAAAATTGGAATCAATGTCACTTTTACAAGCATTAATTGTAGTTATGATGTCCACATGGCTATCCCCTGAATAAAACATAGAAAACACTAAAGAGCTGTATTAAATTCCTCTTCTGCATCTGGCTACCTATGGTAAGAATTGCAAAGAGCTGCCTCATTTCATCCATTTCAGAGTTCTTGAAATTTACCGGATAGAGTTCTAACAGCAGCACATGCTCCTTCTAGGATCCCAAAATGCATCACTCAAAAGAGAAAATAATCTGGCCATAATTACCAAACATTTACTTGCATTACCCTTTGAAAGTGAAGTTGAGCATGTTAGCTTTGAGGACAATGACAAACCATCTTTGTAACTCCCGGAGACTGCTGTCACAGTATTCTTAGGCAATGAATGAATTCTTGAATATATCACAAATCCAAGTTATAGAAAATTTTTGGTGGTATCCTCAGTAAAATGACTTACTGCACTGTGACAGAGCAGAGAAGGTAAATGGTTAGAGCTCTAATTTCCAGTATTTGGCCCCTATATGCAACTGATTCATTAGAATTAGAAGACTTGGTGAAACTCTGAGGTTAACTGAACAAAGAACTCTGCTGCATTTCTTTTTTTTTTTTTTAAATATAATTCATATATTAAGGAATGTATGTTACACTTGATGCATGACTTCAGGAAAGATTAACTGCAAGTAACTACCGAACAGCTGTATGGCCTGTTTTCCAGTATGTGTGGAAAGACAGACAGTCCATAATGTAATGTCTTGAATTTCAGCGCTAACATAATAGAAGATTTCCTGCTGATTTTACGTCAGCTTGTGGTACAGGTGCAAAGGACTAAAGTTACTGGCAAGCGTAAGGAAAATTAATCTAGAAACCAGAAGAGCAGCTTTTCGCATTCCATAAACAGTTTATAAAATTAATTGCAATAGCATACACATCAACTCCGGATGTGTAATCAGCTATGCTATCATTGACCAATACAATAAGAATACCTGGAAAAAGCCAAATACTTCCCCTTCCAAAGGTAATTGATATAGACAGATCACATAACCAATAACTGGGAATTGGTCCATCCAAGTTATTTCTGGAAATATATGGGTCTCACCACGTCGGTCTTTCTTGCAAGAAACTTCATTTGAAGTGAACGTAATTTATCTTTTAGCTACTACTGCAAAAGCTGTAATGTATAGTAGATGAATCACTAACATCTCTTAAAGCTATGAACACACATACAGGCTGTATTTTAGCCCTATACCTCAGGTGTTACAACTTCCTGAAGAAATACCAATCAGCTCATTAAAAGAAAGATAAGATAGTAGAATAACTTATTTCAGTAAAAACTCTCTCAAGCCAAAAGGAAAAAATAAAGCCAGGCTTTATGCATCTACTTTCAACAGAGCCACAGTCCAAATAGCTGAGGTAACTGTTGCAAACTAAGTAACTTCTCCCAGCCTGTCAAAACCCCAAAGTTGCATACCTTAGCAAACTATCTGAAAAGGTCTCAAAAATCTTTCTGGGTGCCACAAAACACATGCTAGTATAGAGGGGCATAATGGATTTGCATACAGACCACAACCGTTATTTGAGAAAGTTTTGTTTATAGAATTATGACAGAGAAATATAATTTTTTTTCCTTTCAAAAAAGGACACCTTCCCCTCACAATTCTAAGGCTGCAGGATTAAGTCGTAACAGAAGTTGTCAGAGAATCTACATAAGTATACTGTATCAAGCAATTCAAAGCAAATTAAAATAGCTACACGCATGCTTTTTCAAAAACAGTCAAGAGGCAACAGACAGTCTGGGCTGCTTCTCATGTGACACCAAGATACACACGTTCAAAGAACAGTGCGAGAACTGAATGAAAAACGAAAGAAAAGAGCTTTAACTATTTCTGGAACTTTGCACAACAGGAACCTGATGCAAAACTGTGTGAAGGGCTGTAATATATACCACACATGAAAAGCCCTTTGCACCTAAATACCTCTCTATCTTAAGAAAAAAAAGGAAGCCATATTTGCCTAACACTCCTCAAACTATAGTCCTCTGCAACACATACAGTCATAAAGCTTAAATTCACAGAAAGCTAACACACAGGTACAGGGCATTTTGCATTTAGATTTATCTCTGCCAGACAACATTGTTAGCATCCTATGTAGGCGTTGCAAGTCTCAGAAGGCTACAGATCCAGTATTACTCCCTTATACAAATCTAATTTGGGATGAGTCACAGGAAGTCTATCTGCATAGTACCTTATGAAACACAGCCCACCTGAGGTGTCTAACATTAACTGGGAAGACACATAACAATTTGTCAATTATTTTACCGAGTAATTATCATCTCTACACTTGATACACATGAATATCAAGAGAGATGAAATCTAATTCTTGCTATAAACTTTTCAGAAACTAGAACGAAGAGACTTTTGATTTCTCTAAATATGTTTTATATTTATATATTTGCAGTTCTGGAAATAACCAGTTAGCCTACAATGCCTTGCTACCCCAAATGGAAATAATGTTTCTCTTCTTCCACTCTTTCCATTTTCTGTGTTACACATTCTTTAGGACAAGAGACTACTTCTTTGCTCCAAAGGTAATAGTGATAGACTTTAAAATTACAGTTAACACTTTTAGCAACAAGTCTGATGGGGATTTTGTTTGTTTGCTGCTTTAAAGCTAGAGATCAACTATTCTATACATCCTAGTATGAAAGCAAATATTCTTGACATCCAGCCTTTGGACTTGGTTTTGACCAAAGCCTTGCCGAAATGACTATATTAACCCAAATTCAAATCACTTATAGTACCCTGGCATATATATCTGACATCCTGTACACTTTCTAGTTAATAAATTAATACATTTCTGCATATGAAAAACACACACCAAGTTCTGTCCTTTCTAATGAAAGCTGTATTTCATCATCTGGCAGGCATACAATCTTCAAAGTCTTAGGACGATACTTATCCTGTCATAGGTCTGATTTTATTTTTAAAAAGAAAACCCAAAACTACTATTACAAGACAGACAGGATTTTATGAGTTACAAAGTATTTCAGTTGTAAGCAAGTTCCGCATAAGTCTTCTAGCTTTTAGAATTGTATGGAAATAAGTACTCCTCTTTCAGGCACATGTTTTATCTGATAAACAATGTCTTTAACTTAAACTTTAACAGAGTAAAATTTATATAAACCAGTAAAAGTTAAAAAAAGGTCTGGGACTTTGCCACAAATGATATGTGAAATTATGGTGAGTGGATTTGAGTTTAGCTTGACACCTCACCTGACTGGCTTTCTCTCTCGTAGCAAATCTTCCAGACTCTTTTCACAGTGTTCAGCCGCCACAACCAGTCTCTCTAATTGAGAAGAAGAAGGAAAAAAAAAAAAAAAAAGTATAAGAGGACTAGAATCCAAATGAGACAGTGGGATTACAGACTTCTCAGTCTACCTATTTGGCAGATGTAAAGTATTCTGACATACATTGTAGGGAAAATTACACATAATTAAATGCTAAAGGTGTACAACTTCTGGATATCACCACCATTTTCATTTATGAGATACAGCAGATTATCTTTTCTGATTCCTCATGCAAAGCACTGTCAATCCATCCATCCAGTAGCCTCCTAATAAATATTGAACGCCTCAGCCAATGTCAATCAGATTTGGCTTAAGAATAGACATCTCAAAGAAGATAAGCATCTACAAATTTGCAGGTTATCTGTAGCTGGGTTAATGAGAGAGAGACTCCAAGTAACACCAGCTTTGAGAAAAGGGACTCAAGAATGAGCGCAGGAGTTTCAATCCTGATGGGCTAACTAGCACATTACTAGCTGTAGTACCTCTTGCCCAACAAATAGCTATAGGACTTGCAGGGGTCCCACATGTTCCAAAGATTGATGGCCTGGCTCTGAATACAGAGGAAAAGACAAAACAATTGTTGCACTGAAGACAGCAATTATAAAGTAGGAGAAGACAAAGGTATAAGATATTACATGGGGGTGTGAGATAACTCCTAAAGAAGCTACACTTTGCTACTTCCTACTAGTAGAACAGCTAGTAGTGAATATTCAGATTAAAAATCAAATCAAACTAAACTGTTTCAAACGTATTTATATAAGATGACTGTTACAGTAAGATAAAGATGGAAAACACTTTGAGGAACACAAGTCATCACATTAAAGCTGGAATGCTTGTTACTCAACTCTTTGTTTCTCTTTGAAATCGAAGGACCACTTAAGCTTTCTTTGGAAGAAAAAAAAAAAAATCAGGGATTGCCTTCTACAATGCAATAGTTCAACTGGTTCCTTCAACTGATGTGGATCACGCCTGGAGGTTAACATGCTCCACATTTACAGCAAGTCAGGTCTCAATGAGCACCACATCTAGGAGCTCTGAAGTACAGCTTATCATCGTCTTTTTAATCATAAACCCTCTTCTGAGGTCAGAAGAGTGAAATTTAGCAAAGAAAATAGGAGTCATCCAAGAAATGCCTTGCCTGGTGCATCAAGCTAAATCTGTCTTCTAACAGTCACTGAACATAAAGCCTCCCCGGTCCTCCTCACAGTGCGTTGAACAGCCTCGCTGAGGTTTCTCAGGTGCTGTACGCATGAGCTACAGGCCTTACCCCTCCCCTGCTTGCTCTGTCATTACACGCATGATGTCCAACTGCTTACTGAGGGGGCTTCTGTCTCTCCCATCAAATAATTTCAGTGTGAACGTTTTTCTATTACTTTTATATTCCCCCTTTGAGGGTCTTTTGGGGGGAATGCATACATCTTATTCTTTTTTTTTTTTTTTGCATTGTTTTCCTAGTCTGCATTCATATTTCTCTGTAAGGGTAGAAACTGACATTTGCAAGAAAAATAACATTAAATCACGATGTATAGGACTGACAAGTGAAAAATTCTGTCAGTATCAGAATGATAAAATTTGCCACCAAATTTGCCATATTATTTGAAAGTGATTAACAGCTATTCTAACCACCAGGAACAGAACAGTCTCCCGACTTCATGGTTAGATGTGTTATTTGCTATCCTTCAAGTTACTTCAATTATGAGAAGATATCTTCTCTTTCATATTTATACACACTCAAAAACCTTCATGTCGTTGACTCTTCATTGTCAAAAAGGCCATGTTTTCTTATTTAACTATATATTTTATTTACTAAATGTTATGTTAGTTAATGTTTCTTAACCTTTCATTCCAAACAGTATTCTAAGATAATCCCAGTTTCTCTTTCAAGAGGTACTACTGAAAACAAGATGAAAAGGAATAAACTTTCTAGATCTCCTTACTGCAGAAAATGAAAAATTTAGAAATTTGAGAGCAAATGAAAACACACAAAGAACCCGCTGCCCCATTGAATACTTCAGGCTTTGGAGTTGGCAATATCCTCATTTTCTAAAAATCTCAAACATCCTATCATACTGCATTTCTAAAGGGGAAAAAATTACTTGCTCTACTTTATGAGACCCTGTAGCTAACCCAACAAATACATACAATGCACTTTTATATAGGAACATTGTTGATTTCAAAGTTAAAGGTGGCCACCACTTAAATTGTCACAGGTGTTGCAGCCTTTTTGTGGAAATTAAGTGCTGTACTCCTGCTGAGTTTGCAACAGAATAAGATCATCTGGAGCAGAAAAAAAACAACTGAAGCATTATTTGAGCTAACAAGTGTGATAACGGTTACTAAAAAAAAAATCCATACTAGAATAAAGTAATTGTTAGTGGGAGAGGTCTTAAAGAGCCAGAATAAAAAAATAAGGGAAGCTTGCATGATGACTAAGACAAGAACAGCTGCAAATTAAGTACAAGAAACCTAACCATTACATGAAAATGTTCACAAGATTAGAATATGGGTGTAGGAGCTCAGCATGAAAAATACATGTATTTCAATGTCCCACGCAACGACATGGCACAGCAATTGAATACAAAAATTTTACAGTGAGGTATAAAGAGAAGAAAGTTCTTAGCTTTTATCAGTTAGCAAAACATACAACAAGAGGACAGACAACTAACCTCTGCCTTGACTCTGTAGAGAAGAAACAAAAGCACCAGTACCACCAGTCAGAGCAAAGCCATAAAGTCATTTTGAGACAGAAAACCAGCCACTTTCTGGTGCTATAAAGGCAATATTCTGATCAGTCACCTTTAGATACATTGTCACAAAAATATAACTGTAACCATACACAAAGTTTCCTTATTAAACAGATACTCACCATGTTTACCTCTGGTAATGTCAACATACTGGCAAAGCCTGGGATGGGTGATTGTTTTAAGGATTTGAAATCTCCCCAAAATTTTTATGGAGTTAGGTGTCAGAGGAAGGCCATTACTTCCACAGACATCATGTGGCAGAGCTGAGGCGAAGAAGGTGGAAGCACCCATCTCAGTGTCTTTTAAAGGAAACATCTTTTTCACACAATCTTCAACCTTTTGGAGCAATTTGTGTTCCTTAAAAAGAGAACACAGAGTAAAATTTATCTGCAAGAGATACAGATTCTTATGACTCAGCTTACTAGTTGCTTACTAAACAATGCAATTAAAATGTTTTTTTCTCTCTTATGGGGGAATGGGACATTTTTGCTTAATGAACACAATAATAATAATAATACAGTGCTGCTGCATCATAAACACTATATTTAAAGATGAAAATATAGTGATAAACACAGATTTAAGAATAAAATAAAAATATTTTTAGGAGCATATAAATGCTTTAATACAAGCAGTCTTCAGATGACTACTGCGATATAGTAGGTTATCTATTAAAAAAAAACCCGAAACAGTAAAGGCACCAAACAGAAAAAAACCTCTTCTAAAATACCACCTTGTCTAAGCAGGCCACAAATCCAGATTACCACAGCTTTAGTGATAATCCTATCTATATACTATATCCTATATCATTTCTAATATTTAAAGCTATGAAGTAACAACAGTCTTCTGTCCTACCACCATTTCTTTCCCTACCCATAGGTAAACTGCTAGCTCACACATTGACTCAAAACAAATTAAGGAAGTAATCTACATTAAACATTTCTGTGAGACAGTCAAGCAAAATAAATTAGCTTGCAGTTTAGCTCCAGGAGCACTTAGTTTCATGACCATTTTCCTCTCCAACAGGAACAAGCTCTCTCCTCTGAACTATGCATTTCAATTCAGTGTGAGCTAAACGTTTTCTCTGCACTTCTCCATAACCAACCATTATGCCGTTCAAGAATATGAAAATCTAAACCATGCACAAGTAGTAGACACTTGTACAGTCAGCTAGGCCTCAGGTAAAACTGCCTGACCTCTTTTTACTAGGAAACCAAGAACTTAATCTGAGGAAAGAAGTACCAAAATCCAAAAACTGAATAAAGCCTCTGCTCAGCTCGTTTCTGGATTGCCCAGACAGTGACTCAAGACACTACAAGATGTCATTAGGCAGTATTACCCCTCTGCACATGTTAACTTCCATAGCACATACATACTTGTGTGTAAGGATACATATACAAACAGAAATAAGAAGGCCAAGCTTATACACTCTTAAGTGAGCTCTGGTCTGGAAGTTGTGATGGTGAAGTAGATGGCAGTTCCACATAACATGGGACAAGAGACCATAGAACAAAAAAAAAACTTCATTAACAAACCTATGCAGAAGAATACCATCCAGCTCACTTCAACTGTAGAGACATTACAGCACAGAGTTGGGAGGCATCTGTGTATACAATCAACAGAAATAGTCCACTGATGTGGAAAGCACATCCAACTCATCAGCTACGGAACAGTAATTATAAGCTCTAAAGAGTAGAAACAGATATGCAGTTGCTCCAGGAAAAGAGGAGGAAGAACCCTCAAGATTTGAAGTCCATAAGAGAAATAATATGAAAAGCTTAAGGTATAAAACCAACATAATTCTTTCAAACCAGATGTAATAATTTTTTATCATCTTAGGGGCTTCATGAAACAAAAACCAAGTAGAACAAGATTATGCAGAGCACTAACAAAACTAAGTGCTACTTTTTTATTATTCTTTCAGCCAACATTGACCTGCTGCTTTCAGGAAAACCTATTCTCTCATGAGAAAGTCACACAGGAGAAACAGAGCATTTAATACTTTAATGTCTCAAAATTATTTTCTAAGGGAACAACCTTGTTCCCAGCACAAAATTCCCAGTAAAAACCTACTAGTTTTCTTTTGTGACTCTTAATTGAGTGACCCCACAACAGGTTGCACAGAGATCCTTATATACCAAACATATTTACTAAGTCTATACAAATGGAAATCATGGAACATACCTTCTGTTTTAACTAATACAGTTCAATTTAAGATACAAAGCAAATATAAGACTGGTCTCATTTGTGGGGTTTTTTTTCCCCTGAAGAAACAACAGACATGAGATATGTACATTTAAATTCTAATATACAACATCATATTAAATATGAATGCATAGCATTAAGAAATCAAACTTAAAAAAGGAAGAAAATAAATCTGAAACAGCATTGAGCATTAGAGTATTTATAGTAGTATTTTTGTATTAAAAGTCTCATTTGTAAAGATACAATGCTTTCATACCTCATGAATATTTAATATTTTGTGGAAATGATCTATTTTCGGATGTCAACAATGCAATTTACAGTTAGAATATTCCATTGGAAAAACATAAATTGGACTGAGTGCAAGCAAAAAGACTTATTGGCATGCAGCAAGTTCCAATTGGAAAGCTTTAACTGTGTTTTTATAAAAAGACCCACATTCCTGTAAAAATATCACGTCTGCCAAATGAACCACCCGGCCTCAGAAAGAAAATATATATTAACCATGAAGAAAAAAAATCTTCATTTAGAGAATGAATTATAATCTTGCTTGGCACAACAGTCCTCTATAATTGCTCTAGAAAAAAAAAAATTAATATGATCAGTGTTGAGGGGAGGGAGACTAAAATTATGCCAAACAGCGAGATGCATTACGTCTCTAAAAAGTTGTCGTGTACAATATATTTACTCAGGTAAGAAATGTTTTCATTTTTACTGTAGAAAAACTATCTGCTAGATAATACTTCTCCAATACATTGTATCTGCATTCAGCTGACATTTAGAAAGGAATTTTAATAAAAATAATTGTTAAATATCATCAACTCAATAACCATTTTAAGAGATTACACTTTTCTTGCACTCCAGATCAGTTGGCCTACAAGGATGAATTAGACTACCTGCAATGCTTTCAACTAGACAACTGCAGATTTCTCTCTCACTTCCTTTGGTTAGGAAGCACACAGACAAAAAGACAGACAAGAGATAAGCAAACAATCCTTCCTGTCAGCCACCTAAAGGAATCAATAGAGAATTTTAAAAGGTATGCACTAAAACAAGCTCTCTTATTATAGAGTTAATTCTGTGGAATCCACTAAAGCAATGAAAAAAAGTTCTCTCTGATAATGGAAAAGAGCTAGTTCTGTCAGTAGCTACCTTCACACTTAAACTCTGATCTCTGTCCTCAACTCTCAACTTCCATAAATTCCAGGGACTGACTTGAAAAATAAACCATGTAACCCCAAAACTAAAAACTTAATCCTTCCACCACCTTTAAAAAGGGCCACACATTACAGCTTAAGTGAAAGTTGTTTGTTTTTTTTTAACTAAGTTATTTCAGTCTAGTCATTTCTCCAGTAACCAACATTTCTAAATTCAAACAGAAGTGTTACACATATTTTAAAAGTTCATCTGAAAAAAGATCTTATCTGATTATTTTTAAATTGTGGGTTGTTTTTTTGTTTTTTTTTTTTTAAAAATCCACATCAAAGTCTGGCACAACTATAAACACAGAGTGCTACACATCCTCCACATATCCAAGGCACACAATTTTACACCTCAAACTCACCTTTTCTATATAGAAAAGACACATATTGCATTAATTTTATGATTTGGAGGAATTAATTATACCCTGCAGAACTTCCCTATTACTTTGAAATGAAAAGAGGAAGAGAAAAAGAAAGGTTTGTTATTTTAAACTGACACCAGAAACAGTTACGGCAAATTCAATTTTGGGACTGAATTCTGGAAATTCAATTCTGATAATCCAAAACAGTGAGGATGAAAGAGGAAGCGAAGACTTGTCTGATTAGTATCACCTAAAATTACTAAGTCATCATTTCCAAAGCACCGTTTATTCCGTACGTGATAGTCTATCACATCTGCGAAATAGGTCTGGAATAAAGATTAGAAGTCCAGAAGTGGCCTGTTTTGCATCCCACCACTGAATGACCTTCCCTAGCCCACTACCTCCATCCAAATCTCCCTTAGAAACCTTTACAGTACACAAACCCACTAACCAATGTTCTCAGCAAAACCCATCACAAACAGAAGACCTTTACAAATTCCTACTTAATATTCAGATTAGCACTATTTTGATGATTTTTCACTGGATAGCTTTTCGATGCCCAACACTGAGAAATAAAATACAAAAGGTAGCCCCTCATTTATTGAGCAACTTATTTGCGTCTCTGAATATCTACTGCTCTCAGAGAACAAATTTTTTTTTTTCAGATTTTAGCATTTTCTAGCCATCATTTACAACTTTTTCACTGCAGCAGTGCTAAGACAATTGAGTTGATGGACACTAAGAACTCTACCCTTAAAAAAAAAAAAAAGAATCAAAACATATAGATTTGACTTTCAGAAGGAAATGCTGCACATACGAACAGACCAACCTGAATGAATCCATCCTGCGAAACACATCTATGGTTTCTAAAGCATCCACATGCAGAAATAAAGACAACTAGCCATATGCTAATACCTGTTAGTAATTTGAAATGGCTAGTTATTTAAAAGCCTCCTGAGTATCCAGGTGTAAATGCTCCTTGCCTAATGAAGGCAGCTTTTCAGAGTTAAAACATAATTATAATCAGTACTGCTACTGAATTATTTTTAAAGCAATTGAGAACAATTTCAGGAGAGCAGGTGGCCGGAACACCCTATACTTACACCGTTTTTCATTAAATCACACTGTTTTCAACAAAGTAGGCCACTTCATAAGAAGAAATTCGTTCACAAAATATCTTGTCGTCTTTAGTCTTAAAACATTCCTGTTACAACTATAGTAATTACTAATTTGATAAAGTAACTGAAATAAAAGATGCAATTTTAGCTACAGCATTGTTACTTCACAAAAAAACCCAAAACGGTGATTTGCCTCCCACTATCCACCACCACCACCATTCATAAAGTTTATTAAAACGTATAACAGATATTGAAAAAAAGTTGAATTCAGATTCCTATGGCAGGGAGCACAGAAAATAAGTACGAGTTTGTTAGGACAATCACAATAAAGAGCTGGGACACGTTCACTTCATAATAATAATAAAAAATATTAACTTATCAGCTTAATTTTTGCAGGGGGTGGGAGGACTGTGGATTAAACTTGGTTCGCCACACAAACCTTTTTTTCATCTGCAGTATAAACATCTACTACAAACATCATAAGATTGCTTAAAAATCTAAATGTAAGCAGTATCGTGTTTAACCAGATGTTTTCCCCTGTGGCATATCATCAAAACATCATCTTTTACAAAATTTTCAACTTCTCTAAAATCCATTGAAGTAAGAAGTATTCTACCTATAAATAAAGAATAACTATAGAGTCATGGGCAGATAATTACAGACTATACACATATCAGACATACTTAAAAAATATATATATATATTTAACATTGTTATTCTGTCCAAACTAGTAGATTCAGTGCAGAAAAGAAACATTTTGCTTCAGATTCCAGCTACACCAATTGAGCAATAGATAGAATAAATAAGTGTGCCAAAATTGTCATTATAATACTGTTACTCAAGATAAACAGAAAATGCAAACTAGATTTTGACAAGTCTCCAATGTCGTTATTTTGTCTTCAATGAATACACAAAATCTGGGGGAAAAAAAACAGACAGGTGTCATGGTGTTTTTGGCACAGGTAACTAACAAATACTTGAAGAGTTATTTCATGAAAATGCTAAATAGTAATTCCTTTCCCTATTCTTGTAGGGATATTAAAGCATCACTTCACTCAAGTGCAATAGAGCATTTTTTAATCTTTGCTGATGGCTTCTATCTCAGTAATATTTGGAGAATTTTGGCATACATACATGAAAGCCTCTGTATTCTATGTAGGTATTTGCATAAGACTAGTTACTGGTGGTGTTTGGAGCATTTACAATGTCACTACATAGATTAAGACGTTGCTGCTTTGAAAGCCAGGCATAAGAGTTAGCGAGACTTACGGACATCTCAAGTTTCGTATCTGCAGCTAGAACATTTAGCTAGTGGGACAAAATAACAGCACTTGGATAGCATGAAGAAAACATATAACCTAATGTTAATAGACCAGGGTAGGCTTTTAGTCGAATCTCTCTATTTTATATAGCTGTTACTTCTTTTACCTGTTTATCAGTGTCTTTTGGTTACAGCCTGTCTGCCCGTTCTGCTACATCAGTGTCCCTACTCACATAAAGACGGGGTTTGTTACCATTTCATTTGTACGTCACGGCTGTTCAGGAATTAAATCTAGTAAAAGAGAAATCAGTTTTAATCAGTTTGCTAAATGACTGCTAGAAAAGCCGGTAACGCCGGGCAGCCCTGGTAACCTCTCAGGCCCTCTAACGCTAGCCGGAGACACCCCCCGCCGCCCCCAGCCCTGAGGCGCCACACACCGGCCAGCGCTCGCAGCCCAAAACCGACCCCAAAAAGGGGCGAACCGGCGCTGACCTTGTCCGACCGGCCCCGCACACCTCACGGCTCCGCGGGGGACCGCTCGCCCCGCGCCCCCGCCTCGCCTCGCCTCACTCCCGCCACGCCCGCCGGGCCGGCCGCTCCCTCAGCCCCTCCGTTACCCGGCGGCCACCAGCGGGGGCTGCCCTCGGCGCGGACTACCGGCCCGGGCACGGCTTGGCGGGGGAAGGGGAAGGAAAAGGGGAAGGGCAGAGCTAGTGCCGCTACCGGCGGTACCTGCGCCAGACCCGCCATCCCTGCTACGCGCCCCGCCCCCGAGCGCGGCGTCAGCACCCTCACGCCCCTTCGCCGCTCCGCGGCGTCACTCCACCCCGCCGGCCGCCGGAAGGACCCTGGCATAGAGATGTCCTGCGCCATGCCTGAGCCTTCTTTTTGCCCGGGCCTCTAAAAAAAAAAACCAAGAGTGTAATAGTCTCCCCCCCACCCCCCACCATACACCCTCATCCGTGTGTGTGCGCACTCTGCCAACACTCTGAGAACGACGCGTTGAGCGCCTTGGCCGTCAAAACAATGCTCGCTGCGGGTAGTGAAGCTTTCTTAGGCGCCTTCTTATAAACCTCAGGCGCTCGCTCGGGCAGCCTGGAGGAGTGGGTCCTTTTTCCCTCAGCGGATGAAGGTGTGTGGCGGCGGCTCGGTTCATGTGAGTGCCTTTTGGTGGGGCCTGTGGGGGCCCGGCCGAGTCCCGGCGCGGGGGTGGGTGGCTTTGTCCCTTCAGCCTGCTCTCAGAGCGCCCGTGGGTGGCTTAGTTCGGTCGCCGCTCGGGGGCTGTGTCATGGCGCTCTGATGCCCTGGGGCTCCCCCCGCGGACCGGGCTGGGCCGAGCTGTCTGGGGCGGGCAGTGGGAGCCCGGCAGGGCCCTGTTAGTTTGCGTCGAGTCGCCAGGGTGGGGGGCGGCTGGAGCGGGTGTTCCCTGCGGGCTGTGTGCTGCGGCCGTGGTCGTAGGGAGGCTGCTGCCGTCCCTCTGAGGGGAATTCCCGTGTAGCGGAGGGGCAGGATGAGTGCCTCGAATTAGAGGAAAGGGCGTTATGTTCGTTATTGTTTCATTTATATAAGGAATTTAATCATGGGGCTTAATGTGCGCTGTAGCTGTAGGGTGGCATTGCAGATACAGATACCATACTTTGCGGGGAGGAAGCATGCACGTGAAATGGTTCTTCTGAAATCAGTTGTGTTCCTTTATTCAGCCGATCGATTGAAGTGACAGTTTGGAAGTGGCATAGTGATGGGCTGTTGAAGAAAATGCTGTAATAGCTTGGAAAGTACAGGCACGGAGTATCTACTGAGCTTTGCATAGGAACAGCTGTTACTAGTTGAAAAGTAGATGCTTTCTCTGTTTTGGTAAATGGTATATATGTTCGTTATGCTTTTGCATAGACATCAGTGAATGAAAAACAGAGTATAACTAAGTGTTTGGTCCATCCTCAGTAGAGATACTTGCAAGATTTAACATACAGCACATAGTCTGTACAGGGATGCATGGATTGGATGACAGGGATGAACTTATGATTTGTTGCTTGTTAGGTTACGTTACGAGTCCACAGCTAACCAGCATACGGCAATGTTACTAAAGTATCGTATACCTTGAGCTAATTAGTAGGCGGTTTTGTGCTGGGTTTAGTAGCTGGCAAAATGAAGAAAATACTGCTGCGGAATAAGTAATCCTTGCATTTCCTGCTCTTTCTGTTTCTTTAACTTGGATATTTATTTTTTTTAATACAGTCATTGCTTTTCACAAATAGTTTTGCGATTCGGGATACTTACATGAAATCCGTAGTAAAGTGAGGCAGTAGTGATTAAGTATAGCACCCCATTTTTGTATGCCCTTATCATTCACTTACTATATTATTCTTCAGTTATGTTTAAATAATAATACATTACGTGGCAGACCTGTTGGAAAGTAAGCCCAAAATCTGTAAAATAAAACCAAAGTCCTAAAACTGAGGTTTTAGTACTGGATATTATTAAGAGGGATAAGGCCTTAGAGATGACTAACAGAACTTTGACAAATCTTACCAAATAGTTGGTAAAGTGGGGGTTTTTTGGTTTTGATTTTTTTTGTTTGGTTTGGGTTTTTTTAGCTAGCCTCAAGGATCTTGTCAATGCGGCTTCATAATATATTCTCCCCACCCTGTTGCAAATTAACAATATATTCTTGTTACGATGATTTTGACTTTAAAGAATTTTAAGAAATATATTGGTGAGTGCTGCTTTTAGCAGCACTGAATCCTGAAGGTGCAAGATGTTGAAGGCAGAGTGATATAAATCAAAATGATTCTTAAAACTATAGCAAATTTGGGCTCTGGAATGTCTTTTTCCAGTTGTAAATAAAAAGCTTGTGCATGTTTTCTATATATTGCTATAGGTGTATTTGTTTCTTTTACACCTTTAAATGTAAATAGAGAAGGAAACAACTTCTCATTCCCCAGACTGAAAGCAGATGACAGTCTGGAGAGAATGGTATTGAATAAAAAAGGAAATTTGCTAAGAAAAGGACATTTGTACAAATCTGAACATGGTCCATCAGATTGGAAATAATAGGACTCTTGAGTTCCCTAGACCCTTGAAGACTTGATACTTCTGATGATGAAACATGAGAGAGTGGGAAAACAATCTGAAAAATAAAAGTTTAATGCGGAAAGGTATCATGAAGTTGCTTTGACATCATTATAAAAATAATTTAGTATGAATTTAACAATGGCAGGCTAACCTAGGGTCTCTTTATCAAAGGAGGGCCAAACAGCCCATGGATATTTCTTCATCCTTTTGATTTAGATGTTCTCTGTAATGGCTTTTCTCCTAAATATATTTGATTGAAATCTGTTTAATACGTTATTGTTATTTCAATTATGTATGTTATCCAAGAAGACTAGCAATGAAGTTAATTTTATGCCATGATGGGGGGAAGCAAGCAACCCCCTAGGACTTATTATGCTTTGCAAAATTCTTTAAATCAATTTCAGTTGGCATGAAGCTTTAAAAACAGTTTCTGGAAGTATTGTAAAAATGCCTCAAAATATTTCTATACTTTTATTATACAGGACATCTTATAATATAGAACTGTGCTGGTTTGTATTATAAGATAGCAACAGATAACATAAGGTAATAATCAGCTGTAGTGATTTGTATTTTCTTTCTGAATCAACAGACCACTTCTAAAATTGCTGCTGTGTGTAAATTTATAATTAGCAGTGGAATCAAATTAGAAAAGTACCAGTTTCTCAGCTTCCTCCCCCCCCCCCCCCCCAACATTAAAGTAGAATAAATAATTTTATGGATGTCATGTTACTCTGTTCATTTCTGAAAAAGCCCTAAGAAGCAGCAGAGGTAGCTTGTACGTTCTGGAGGACAAGAACTCAAATAATGGCATCAGAATGAACAGTGGATCTTGAATTGGCAAGAAAAAAAAAAATGTATTGAGATGCAAAATAGGAGATAAGTTTTATCCAAGACCTCTCTAGACCAAGAGTGAAAAGAAAAATTGAGCTCTCCGGTGCCTGCAGATCCCACCTACTTTACAAGTCCCCTTAAGCATACTGGGGAAGTATCTATATAATAAAAATAACGTAAAGCAGTTGTCATAAGAAGGATTGATCAAGTGTGCAGGAAGACAAATCTGGTATCTACCATAATATTTTTGAACTTTTCTGATCATGATTTGATTGCTATATGTCACAGCTACCATGTGAATGAATTCATTCACATTTGTCTCTTCTAAGGGAGTGTTTCCTAAAACTGAAGGAATGTCAAATGCTAAAAAACACAGATAAAACTTAGGGGTCAGCATAGAGGGCAGTTGCTAGGAACATCAGATGTGAGCAAAGTAAATACCATCTCTTGTTTCTTGTAGTGATATGAACTATATGATATCAGTCCAGCAGAGACCCACAGAAACTGCTGTTTATTATCCTTCCAAACAGTTACCTGTATGGTTCTTATTACTGTCACCAAGAAACATTTCCCTTGTTAGATTTTGTGTCATACTGGGGGCAAGGGGGAAATTGATGTTTAGTTTTCATTTCCATGGTTGCATTAGTATTAAACCGGGGGGGGAAGTCTGTCATGGCTTTTTTCCCCTGGTGTGGTGGAAGCCATCCTTAGTCATAATTTTATATGGTTTCAAAAAGATTTGGGTACTTCTCAAAGCAGTCTTCTGCTTTCATTGTTTTGATTTTTTTTATGTGTATATATTTTTATTGTGTGTGTGCACGTGCTTGGGAAAAAGTGCTTTCCTTGAAAAAAAAAAATTCCTTTAAGCAAAAACTGAAAAATGTTTTACTGACCAGGTTTGGTGACCACGGATCAGTAAGTCGTCAGTTAAAGTTTTCACAATTTTCTTTTCTCTTGGAGAACAAGAAAATATAGTACTGTCTGCATTATGATGTTAGGGGTCAATTTCTTCAGATTGAGTGTAAAATTAATACATTGGTATTTTACTTCACAAGTGGTTTATTTATTCTGCTTTCACAGTTGGCAAATCTTTGTGTTTTGTTCTCCCAAATAATCACACTTGAATATGTGGAAATATCACAATTAGAAGGGTAGGTTTTACTACATGTTTTTTAAAGTTAAATAAAAGGCAGGACTATAAGAGGGAAATATTATTGGTTTTGTAACGCTGGGTGTAATGAAAAGACCTTAGCAGAAGAGGAGCAAAAGATCTCAAGTTCGTTCTCATCTGTTATACCTTAAACACTTCTGACAGATGTCTGCCTAACCTGTTTTTAAAACCTTCCAGTGATGGATATTCCACAACCTCTGTAGGCAGCCTGTTCAGTCCTTTACTTTTACTTGAAAGTTTTCCAAATGATCTAACTTAAATCTTCCTTGCTTTTTCCTGCCTGCAGTAGACCTGGTGAACAGTTTAGTCCCATTCTCATACCAACTTCCTTTGCGTTTGAAGAACGAGACCAAGTCTCCCATCTAACTTCTCTCCTATAGACTAAACAACTACACTTCTTTCAAGCTTTTTGATCTTCTTTGAAGTGTCTTTAAAAAGTTGAGAGACAGGAAAGGAGAATCTGAACAAAAGCAACTCTCTGTGGCAATTGTGGGGGGTCTTGAGTATGCATGAGTACAATGTGAATATTGCTTGGGAAGCCTCTTGAACAGCTGAGATAGTTTGCCTATAATATAATGTGGCTAGTCAGGCCCTTCCTGACTTGCCACTTCTTTATTTCCTCCTGTCTCCCTCATGCTTCTTTTCTAGAGAAATTACAAGTTTGAGCTGATTTTTTTTTTTTTTTTTTTTTTTTTTGGTCTTTTAACTGGAGGGGAGAGGCAGGGCAAGGGAATAGATTCCCAGGTGAGAAGTTTGTTTTTCTCTATAATGCTTGTGGTGTGGTGTTGTGTTAATTGATTAATTCATTAGTTAGTTGCCTTTACACTTTTTGAGCCATGAAGTCTTCTAATGGTGAAGTCCATAATAAGCATGAAACATTTTGCAAGCAGGTATTTCCTACCTGAAAATGTATCCCCTGTGGTTCCAGTTAGTTGAATAGATCTGATAGACCAAGGGGAAGGACTTCTTGAGCATAATAAAAATGTGCTAGTTTGCTTAGGTAGCATGACAATTCCAAATGTTTTGAGATTGTCACCATATTCATTTGAGTATTCCTAAACTGTCCAAGCATACATGTTTATATTTAAATAAGTAGAATTCCTTGCCTGAGCATGCTCTGTGCTTCTGAGAAATACCTCTAAATTCAGTATGGTTAGAAATTTGTAATCAGTTATAACTGGTTTTAGGCATGGCAATCACTGGCATTCCTGATGACAAAATTCAGTGTGCCAGATCCCTATTGAGTTTTCTAGGGGACATTTGCTTATGATGCAAGTCATGGCCTGCTCCTGGGTCTGTAATACCAGGTGAATGGCCAACACAAAAAGAAATAGTTTCATTTATAGGATTTTTTTCTAAATGCTGGTTTTGACTTCCACCCCCCTCCCCCCCCCCAAAGAAACCATCTTAAAAATGGCATGTCTTTCAGGACTGGCAGATGGCAGCTATTCCAGATCTTAGTGTTCTTTTACTTTCTTATTGCTAGCTTGTAAAATAGTTTGCAACTTCAGTTTTCAGTATCATATTTTAAATAACTGGCTGGTTCAAATGGAAAAAGAAGAGGAGCAATTCAATTGCTCACTTGTTCCTTTGTATGCTATTTATTTTGCTATGGTAATTAATCTACTCCAATAATTCTAATGCTACTGCTTACAGGCTAATATTTAGTGTGTGGCCACCAAAGAATTTGTTTCTGGATCATCTTGTATATTCTTCCTCTTGAATGTCCTTGGCTCTGTTCCTCTTCTGTTACTCAACAAATCTTGTCTCCTACCATGGGATAGGGGCAGGAATGGGGGTATAAAGTTAACTAGGGAAATAAGTCAGCATCTGAATAATCTTATCTTTGAAGTCTTGGAGCAGAGCACCTTCCAGTTGTTCACTTGCATGTTTGTGGTTAGTTTTGCTTCATTCTGTTTTGTCAGAATATTGTCGGTTGGTCAGTGGCCTTCTGGTAGGGTAGGTCATGCATTCTGTCCATAGAAACTGAGGAGGGGATGTTTGTCCAAAAAACCTTTATTGTCCATAAGGAGTGTGAACATTATTAACAAAGGTATGAATTACTTTTAAAGGGATAAGTGAGGGAATCATCTTTGCCTACCGAGATGAAAGATAAGATTTCTCTTAAGTTACATTTACAACCTAGAGTCATGATAGTCTGAAATTGATCTACTTTGATGATTAAATGCATCAGTGGGCATCTGTAACACTTGTTGACACTTGGTGTTTCTAAAGAAAATGACTTTGATACCTTACTGAAATGGGAATTGGATAAATTCCTCTTTGCTGTGTACAATTTTCAGAAAGAAATTCTAGAAAAGAGATACCTTCTGCTGACCTAGCTTTTACAATTTTTATTACGCTCCACAACTTTGTATACAAATTCTTATGCCACTTTATATAAACTAACAACTTAGAAACTGTTCCTTGACTTCAAAAACTGTAGAAAGGGAAATTGAAACTAGCATTCATATTAGAAAGCCATATATACTGTATTTAACCATCATCTGTTAAACACAATTCATGTAGAAGGACCCATTCTTCTTTCCTCAGAATGCTGGAAAAAACCTGATGGAGGTTCTATGCTGGATTAGAGGAAAATTGAATTCCTCTCATAACTGCTTCCCTGGTGTGTTGTCTCATATCCTAATTATCTGAAAGCAGACAGATTCTGAGATGCTTTTTAGATTTGAAAGCAGCTGGCAATGCATAAAACATCATCAAAAATTGCCTCAAGTTAGCAAATCTCTTCTTGAGATCATTTGGTACAATCTTTTGGCATAAAACTACCCATTATAGAAGACTTTTATTTCCATTTCCTTCTCATCAGGAGCTTTCCCAACATAACTTCAACTGAGTATGAATTAATAGTTTAAAGATTAGTCTCTGACTTCAGGAGCCTCTCTCAGAAATGATCCATGGCTATTGGATCTGGTTTCTATCCCAGAGTATTTCTCAATTACGGTTTAATATACAGCTTTGTAGTGGCATCTTGTTTCAGCCTCTGAAGATAAGTGAGCAGATCTTTACAGCTGTTCAGTTAGCCGGGGCAGCTAGGGACTGCTATTCCCACAAGAGTGCACAGGCTTGCACATGGCATGCAAGAGGCACTACATTTGGCTTGGTATCAGCTGCTCTGGAGTGAAGGCTGTAAGTTCACATTTGTGCTTGTCCTGTTGTAAGGTTTGGAACCTTTTCTGTGAAGTGCTCTAGTAATTGGTAACAGTCACACACTAAGGAAGTCACCATTGCCAACTAGGATGTGACACTGAATTGTACACCAGGGAAATTAATCTTTTCTTAGGGGTTGAATTACCCTGCTACATCACAGTGGATAAGTAATTTCACATCCATATGACCATCTATAAAATAATGCTAATGATAAGAACGAGGCACAGTTTGTTTGGGTTTTTTTTCCTTTACATATAGTTTATAATTAAATTTTACTGAGAACTCACCTACAAATTTGCAAGTTTTGAAGATGTGAAACCAAAATATTCTAATTGAAAATAAATGTTTTAAAATAGTTGGGTTTTTAATAGAATAATTTGCAACACAGCAAAATTAGAATTTAGCTCAATTTATCTTAAACTGTGGAAACAAAAGAAGCTTTGTATCCGTAAATGAGATATGGCTATTTCCCAAAAGCTGCTTGGAGGATTTTTCTGTCAGATACCATCAGTCTTAATAGCTGACATCGGCCCTCTCAATGTCCAAGATGAGTGCACAAGGGTTTTGTTTGTTTGTTTGTTTACTCTGCACAGATCTAGTATTAAAAGAGGGGAAAATAATTTTCATTCTAGAAGTTTTAAAAGCCGTGAACCTAAAATGCTTCTCACTACATACAAATACAAAGAAGATTCTGAAAGACAATTACAGGACTGCTTACTTTTTTAGTACCATTAAAAGATACAATATTGCTCTGCTTTCTCTCAAGCAGTACTTAAGTATTTGTAGAAGATGTGGTCCAGAAGTTTAGCTAGACTAACATACTATTAACTCAGTAACCATGTTGCTTTTCTGGACTGTGCCCAAAGGACTACTGAGTACACTTACTTCGAAAGTGGGTTATCAAGTGCTCATAAAACCAGGTATTTACTAACAGTGGTGTTCCTGACTTAGTTCTTTTCAGTACCAGTGTGTGAACATTCTTGTGAGAAGTTATTCATGAATGTATGCATGTGATGTTAAATTAACAGAGGGATGAAGAAGGTGAGGGCACTGTCCTGTAACCAAAAAACTCCTGATGCTTCCCTCTAGTTTAGAATATGGAAAACAACTCAGGTCAAAAATAACACTTTCAAGATCGCTCTCTTTGGTTTGGGAAGGTCATTTCTGTGTGTCAGCTAGAATAATTACAGTAGTCTGGGGTTTACATTTGATTTATCTGTCTCTGCAAGCTGATTTGGTTTTCAAAATGTGAAATAAGCATATAAAATCTGAGCGGTGGTTCTCTGTTAATAAGAATTAAATGATTCTCTTTTTAAAAAGAAAAAAACTGTTTTAAATGTAAGCATCATTTGCTGTATAGAAGAAAGTGGTGGGATTTTTTTTTAATACAAGGAACATCTTTATGTAAAAATTTGTTTTGTTTCAAATCAGTAGATCTGAAATAGCTATGTAATAATATAATCCTTTGGTGGATGTTTGCATCTGAGTGAAAGGAAAGCTGGCATTTTGATTTCAAGTATCCTTTGAATTGTTACTTTGTGCACTTTAGTTAGAAATGATTTGACAGGTAGTTGCTGTACAGTCTTTGCTTCAGAAGTTGATTGGTTTGTTTTCTTGCTGAGAATAGCAAAGTCTTCACCTGCAGAAATGCAAATCTACTGAAAACTTTTTTTCTTCAGAGTTCCTTTCTTTTATCTCCAAAAGGGAAAAAATATTCTCTGTATTTCTACCACACAAGTTAAAATCATTGATCCAAAATGTAGGTAGTTAGAATATTTAATAGTTATATCTGAAGATTTGTGTAAGTAGATGAGATGCTTGCTAGGAATTTTAAGTCTCTTCACTCTGTACGTGATGGAAGGAGAGACCTGTATTTTGAGGTTGATGCCAGGAATATGCAGTAGTAGATACTGCTGGCGTGGTTTTGAAGTGACATGTAACTGCTTCTGGCTGCTGAGGATCGGTTGTTGTCAGCCCACTTTAGACTTAAAAGTTAATTTAGACTTTTCACTCCACAGCTGAATAAATAATATTCTCTGTGCAGGGTAAGTTAGTATCTTTTATAGAAGATTTTCATTAAAATATCATCCTCCTGTATTACGTGAGTAAATTCAACACTGGAAAGTACAGTTATTTGTGTGATGAATGAAACTGGGTTGTTGAATGTGTGTGGGAGAGTTTTGCCTGTGCAAATAAGATACTGCAGCTGCAGGGTCAAAGTTTGGCAAGGACTGCCTTTCCCCTTAAAGCTTTGACAGCTTTGTTGCTCTCCATTAAGAGATGTTCGCCATTATTCTTGTGTTGATTACACACGGACACATGCACACACATGCACATTTTCAGGTTTAATTTTCTTCAGCTTTTATTTGGCCCACATAAAAGAATACCTACAGTTTCTGCCTCAGTAAATACCAGCAATTGTTAATGCGGTTGTAGTTGGAGAACATTGATTCTTTTGCTGTACATCTGCATGATGTCTGCTGAATGCTTTCATGAATAACTAATGGTTATTTTTAACCTTAGCACTTGCATTAGCTGAATGGTTAAATCCTGTTTTCCTTTAGCTGTGCTACAAGATAATACTTTTACATATAGAAAAGCCGATTTTGGCGTAAAAGTAATAAATTTCAGGATTCTTTTTTGCTACAGTTGAACTAAGTAAGATAACTAGTAGGCAGATTTCAGACGTTGAGAGTATTGTGAATTAAAATTGAAAAAAGGGATCAATGTTCCTGTGAACTACCTAAGCAATAGCATTATTTTGCAGACAATTGCTGACATAAAATATGTTGCTAATGGTATTCTTATTTCCAAACTCTTCAAGTTTCCGAGGAGGACATGTCTTTAAAAATGTCTTTTTAGCAGCTACGGTTTTTGACAAGGGTTATTATACTTATTGCTCTGATAGACCCAAAAGAAAAAGATTGATTTTGAGAGATAATTTTAAAATATATTTTTGTTCTCAAGTGAGACCTGTCTTAGGGAGAGGGGGTAAACATTTCTTTCTCCTTTACCTTTTTATAACTGCTGTGTCTGTTCTTAATTAAGGAGGTAATGTGAATGCTCACTTTTTTAGGATAAAGTTACAAAAATCAATAAAATACTGAGAAAGTGTTCTACTTGGTATCAACAGGTAGATTTCAGTGCAGTTCTGATTATTCTTCTGCTGTCTGATTTATGGCTAGTTTACTCTGTAGTTATAACAGTAATCTAAAGCTTTCACTCCCCAGTAAAACCCTAGAGCCTGAACCACAGTGCAGATTCTTCAAGTTCCTGTGGCATATGCTGACCTTGCAGACTTGTCCAGATGCAGCTGAGTCTGCTTATATTTCTGAATTTATAGGCATATGTGTGTGTCTGTAATTGTAAAGTCCATCACCTGTCAAGGAAGTTTTATGAGGATGCTTTGAGGCATGAGTAGCAGCTACTTTTTTTTTTTTTTCTTTATTCAGTGGTAGGCACTAGATACACTGTGGTTTGGAAAATTAAGCTTTTATAAATTAAAAAAACCAAACCACCCTGTCAATTTTTGACGCGAACTTTCTGTTCCAAAGAATTGGATGAATTCGGCATTTGGAAATCAGTGCTTAAGGTCAAAGAAACAGGGTAGCGTGTTGTGGCTGTTGCATCTTTTCCATCATGGGATTTATGTGAGAATTCCTTTTGCATGTGGTGATCGTTTATCATAAGATTCTGATAGTATTATTAAAATATTAATGTAGCAGGATGCAAAAGATACACACTGCTGAAAAAATACATAAGGCTGTCCAACTGTTTTGGCATATGAGCTGCTACTTAAATTTCAGACTGCGCTATAAAGCACAACCAGATGAGTCTCTACTGAACTTCCAGGGGACCTGGCAGATGTAGTGGGTGTGTAACCTGTTGAGGCTTAAGTCAAGCAGTTGCAAAGAAGTTGGTTTTCTTGAGCCATGTTGTGAGCCATCCACGTCTATTGAATTACTGGGCAGTCTTCTCAGATTAATAAATAAAGTTACATATAACTTTGTGTACAGTCTTTGTTACTGAAAATTTTTGGTAGCTCTGAAGGCAAAAATTTTGTTACAAACCACATCCAAATCACTTGACTTTCGTCTTAACCTGGACAGAACTCCTCGTAGTCTTGTCTCTGCTTTGTTTAGTCCTTGGGGTGTCTGCTCAGAGGTGGGAAAGAGTACAAAGTTAATCCAGAATTGGACAGAGACAAGCATTAGTAGAAACTTCTCTCTGAATACAAATTTAGCACAAGCTTACAGCGGGGATGTGAATGAAATTGCAAGTACTCTTAACTTACCTTATCCTTTTGAATGTTGCAGCTGTAGAGTATTAAGATATGATGAAGTTAATTAATATGTTGTGGCATCTACCAAGTCTTGAAATGCAAACTTGAACAAAATAATTTTTACTTCTGATTATTCAGTTTCTAATGATGTCTACCATACAGATCCATTTTAATTCAAATTAAGCCTGTCATAATACTCTTACAGTAAAAATGTCATGCTTCTACCTTTATTTGTTTGAACATATGCCTGTCTTGTTTCTGCAGTCATTGCTTCTCATAGATTTGATTTTTGCCTGTCTCATTAATGCAGTGACTTGCTTGTGACTTTGGTACATTGTTCCCTTTCAAGACAGACCTGTCTTCATTTTTAAAAATAATAATTACTGAGGAACTTCTGTTGTCTCAAAATTGGTACCAGTGGATGGGCCTCTTTTTGTGCAATGTTCGTCATATTTTTAAAAATCTCTTTCATGCTGCAGTGTTTTTCAATATGAAAAAGTTTGGTTGTGTGTGTTTTTACTATTTACAGCCTTTTAAAATAGGGAGGGGTAGGCTCTTGGGACTACTAAAAGACCTGTCTGCAGCTGGGATTGAGCCTGATTTATCTGGCAGCCAGAAGGTTTGGACTGTAGTCTCCAGAGCTAGCAAATCATTCCTTAGGGCTGGCATTGCTTCTTGGATGGACTGTGTTAGACATGTTAGTTTGGAAATCTGCAAAGCAATTATTCTCTCTCAGTGCAAAAGATGTGAGTTGATATAACATATGGCAGAAATGTACAACTTTGCTTAATAATTTGCTGTTTGGCAAATTGTTTTCAATACTGACTACACAGGAGTTTATAGTTTATGAATACTTTGAAAATTGCACTTAAGTGCTCAAAAAAAAAAAAAGAATAATAATTGGGCTGTTCAACTGTTAAAGCCCCAGTTGTAGCAATCGTTTGGGGAGAATGAGGAAGATACAACTGCAAAAAGATGTAAGAATTCTAAGTCTGCAAAACTGTATCACCATACTTTACCCTCTTATGTTTTAGGCTGTAATTCCATTTTACTCATATTAAAAAGAGCATTCTTTCTTTAGCAAAATACAAGGATAATAGTGAACATTTCATTTAATCTTTTATGGTGCCACATTCCTAGTACCTGATAGGGGATCACTGATCTAGTACTGAGAGTCAAAAATGAGGTTCCATGGTGATTTATTTGATGATAATTTCTAGATTTTGAGTTTTTACACTGCAATTTATCAATATTGCTCAAAATCTTGACAAAAAATACAGTGTTCTTGGTTTGGTGTTTTGTGGGGGTTTTTTTGTGTGTGCGTGTTTGTTTTTTAATTGTGCTGTCATTGCTAGCTCTTGCTTTTCAAGTGTTTACCATTTTTTCTGCCAAAAATATTTTGGTAGGTCTCCTTTGTTGTGTGTGGAGAAGGACCTAGGTGAGCATCTACGTTTTGATTACGCTTATTCGTGTAGGACCTTAAACTATATTTTTAGTTGTATTAACTTACTTTGACAATGTGAGATTCGGGAAACCTACATTCTTCCCTTACAGAGCTAACAATATACTTAATTCTGAAAGACGGATGAGCAGGTAGTTAAATCTTGACTGGTATGCGCCTGTCTTTTCAACATGGGTGAAATGATATTTAAGCGTAATGGGGTGCACTATGTCTTTTTGCTCTATTGTAACAAGGGAACTAGGGCTTTTATTGTGATTAAGTAGTCTCAAGCAATGTAAAAGTTGTATCTGGTATCTAAGATACTTCTGTTTTCTTTCTCAGCATTATATTGTTGCTTACTGATACCTTAGTCTATTTGTATATTGGTTTAAAAGGCACATTTTTTGAAACCTGTTTGTGAACAGCTTCACTTTTTACTCTATTTTGTGATTGAGGAATTGTATTTTTCCACAGATAACACTGTGGAAGACCTGTGTTTCTGATAAGTAAATCTGATTCTTCTCTGTCTTTTGAAGTCCAGAAACATTTAATCTTTTAGAATTGCATTTCCTGAGAAGGAATATTTGGGTGTAAAAGCCACGATTGCATTTTACAGTGTGTAACAGGTATAAAACCAGTGAAACACCCAACCTTTTGCAGTAGTGATAGGTAAGTGCATGAAACTTACTGAATATAGCTGATTTCCAAAACGTCCTAGCAATAGAATTATATCATTGCAAATTTTTAACTAAATGTTGTAGACCATTGCCTCCCTAATGACAAATTGAGAGCTGCTATTGATCTTCTGTGTTTTTAGAGTGTAGTAGGGAAATGATGAAGTCAAAACCAAGATTTGATCTCAAAACTAATCAGTTGTAGCTCTCCTCAGTGTTTGTTTTTTAATAGTTTAAATTTTATAGTTTTGAAAACTAAACCTTAAGTTCATCTACCAAAAATGTGGAATCAAATCAGATATTGTGAATCTTAGCCAAAGATGTTTATGACATCAGGTCTAGAATACTTTATGAGAAGTTAGGAGAAACCTGTAAGAGAGAATTGATTTTTTTAAAGTATGAATCCTGCTTCTCTGAGAAAGGAGATGGGACAAGTTACAACAATTTCCTACTTGCACTGATACTTTGGTTTAGCAAAAGGTAACATAGTTCCACTCTTTTTTTTCTTCTGTTTTGATCTGCTCATTACTGTACCTTACTTTACAGAATAAAAAGGTGTGATGTGAGATTCTTAAAGCTGATTCACTGTGTCCTGACTGTTCATAGAAGTGCAAAGCACAGGAAAGCAGAATCTGGCAAACAGCTGGCACTTTCTGTTATATTTATGGGGTTTTTGTAAGATTGTCTGCCAGAAATGGCCATACTCAAAGGAGATGCTCAGATAGAAAGAAGTCTTTGAACACACTTCTTGCAGAAACAAAGTGATTGTTGATACTTTCTGTCTTTTACAGAAACTAGAATACTTTGCTATACAAGTTGGCCACAACAAAGCGTCTTGAGACATCTCACAGAAGAAGAAAAGGAATTTAATTTAAGGGCTGCTTGAGACTTAAGACCAAAAGCTTAGAAAGAGAAATTGCCATTAAATATTTTTTCTATAATTTAAATTAATTAACTTTATTTAGTATTGGAGAAATTGCCCTTGTGTTGTTGATAACTTTTAGAATAAGGCTGATCCCACTGGCTCTGCTTCGTAATGACAAACTTTTAATTTGAACAGAGCATCTCAATTGAAAAGCAAATGTGTCTTTTTGCAGACTTTTATTTTCTCCTGTAGTGGCTCCTTGCCTGATCTTAGGTCTTGGTTGGCAGCTATTCATAAACATGGCATTCTCTATAAGGCATATGTTTATGCTATCTGGGCCATCTTGTGATTGTTGTCTGTTCTTTGCTAAAGACCAGTAGGATTGGCTTTGCTGTAGAAATACTTGATTCCTCCATAGCTAGCACAAGGCAAAGAGCAATGATGGGTCATAGTGAAGCAGCTGTGCAATGGAGAATGCTGCCTAGGTGTGGTGAGCCGTGAAAGTTTACCCTCTTATTGTGGAGGAGTTAGTGTGTGTGTGGGAGAAGAACAGAGGAGAAGCAGGCAGTTGTGGTGATTTTTGTTTTGGTTTACATTATTTGAGACAAAATTCAGCAACTTTTTGTCTCAACACATGGTCAGGGTGACCAACTGAAACATGCATGGCATTTGGTTGTGTTGCATTAAGGCCTGTGGGAAAGAAGGAGAAAAAGAAATAAGATGCCTGTCACCTAAGAGAGCAGCATAAAACTTCACTGAATTGAAAATGCTGAAATAAAGCAGCATCACTGTCATAGATGTACTTGATATATAGATGGAGTGCATGTTGATCCATAGGCAGTAAATCTTACCAAGCAGCTTGCAGGTTAGATCTCGTACAGTTAGTAATCGTGTGTGTTGACATGAACAAAGCATCGCAAGAAAAAGCTGAGAGCTTCGAAGTGCTGAGCTTTTTTGAACCTCCAGCTGGGAAAAGGAATACTTAGAGCTAATTATTTTAGGTTTTGGGAATCAGTTGGCTTCCAATTTCTGTTTTTTTGGTTAAATGATTGCTTTTCCAATGGTGAAAAGTAATTGGTTCCATGTTTGGACTATGGATAGACTCCAAAACCAATTTTTAGAGTTTAAGGTTTAAATCTTGTCATCAATTTTATGGGGGTTTTGGCTTTTTCTTGCTTTTAAAAACAGAGAATATTAATATTGAAGAGTAAGCTACAACAAGGCTTATGTTTTTAGCACCTTCTTGGTGTGTTCACTTTTTGATCTGGATATGTTCTAAGGTCAAGGCCAATGTCGATAAACCAATATTTGTAAAACATGTTGAAATTTTGGGGTAATTTGTACTATATGAGAAGTCTTGATTTATTATAGAGAGTTTGCCACTTTGGGGACCCTTTCACATTACATGTTCTTGAGAAACAAAGTAGAATAATGCCTGTTTTCTCCTGTGAGTGTACAGCAGCTACTTAGAGGACCACAGGAGGCAGTGCTTTCTCTTTAAAAAAAGATAGGCAACTCTTAATCAGCAGTTAGAATGATGAGAAATTAAACAACTTCTATGTCTTGATGTGTAACTTCATGAATAACTGCAGGACTTGAGTCTTTCATCTGAAGATTGTGTTCCATTATAGTGGAGCAAGTGGGTTTTGGAGCAGTTCTGGACGTCTTGCAGGTAGCAAGGTAGTCTCAGAGGTCTGAGATTAAGCAGTTTCCCTTAGCTGAGCAACCAGGTAACTTCAGGAGGTTACCCTTTTCAGAAGGTCTGAATATAGCTACTCCTTACTTGTTTCAAAAGTATTTTTTGTTTGAAGGGAAAGCGGCCTGTTAGGCAGAATTGTATGATGTGATTTTACTTTCACTTGGCCCCTGGAACATTCTGACCTGTTTTGCAGAAAATGTATCTGTAATAAGATACGATTCTGGTTTTTAAGCTATATTATTCCTGGTTTTCTTTCCTATTCTTAGTTTGTGTATCACCAATAGGAGTTGGTTGTTTGAGGGGTTTTTTATGTGTGGAGTGGGGGGGTGTCAGGGTAATAGAGGGCAAAGGAAATAGGTTAAAAATTATCCCAAAAAATCATTGACTGTAACCTCTGATTGTTGCAGTGGTAATGTTTTTAATGTGTTGGTGTTTTATAATACAGGGTGGATCTTAAAAGTTATGTGCCCTTTTTAGATACAGTTTTATCACTCTGCTGTATGGGTTCCTGTGCCTGTGCAGCAGTTCATTTCAGCCTGTTGGCTCTTTATATTAGTATCGGAAATACCTATTCCTTTGTGTTATTGTTATAATACTAGGTTTACAGAAATTTATTTGACAAGTGGGAAAATGTCTACCCATTGTAATCATGTAACTTCATTTCCAGATCTTCAGTTCATTAGCCAACTTGGCTAAAACCTATAAAATGTACCAATTCTATTCACTTTGAAGTTTTAGTAGCATTTCTGCTGTTGTTGGCAAAGTTTCCACTGTTAGTATTGTGTTCCCCTGAGAGAATATGTAGCTTGCAAGAAATCTTACTGGTATGCAGACAGTAATACCCCAGGCTTTGTATTATGCTGTGTTGTGCCATAATAGTTTTATGTCTATTTCCATTTGACATCTAAATCAGTAACTTATTGGAATCACTGTTTTCCTTTTTAAACTCCTCTGTTTTCAGACTGCACATCAAAAAAGAATTATTTTCTTATTAGCAGAGATGAATTTGAATTACTTCAAGATTACTTCACTTGTCCTGGAGAGATGATTTTACTGCTCTTCTCTCTGTGAGAGTTTCTTTCTTTTAAAAGAAAAATCTTTTGTGGATGAGTGGAAGGTGTGATGGCAGTAATGCTCTTGCATCTTTAAGTGAAACTGTGTGTGTAAAACAGATTTCTGTTGTATTAGATTGCAAAGGCAGCAAGATGTGGGTTCATTCTTTACTTTTGCAGGAGTAATATACCCCAAGCATCATCTGACTACTGTATCTCTCTGGCTTTGTGAATTTTACTTTGAGAACTTTTAATTACACTATTCCTGATTCATTGTCTTTTGCCCTTTTTAAAAATATATATATATATTTATATATATAAATAAATATATATATGAATTCTTTGTAATAGAAGATCAGATATCAAATGTAAGTTGATACTGAGAGTGCAGCAAAGGTGGTATGTTGACACTGGCATGAGCATGATTGTATTTGTTCACCTTTCAGTTATTTCTAAATGTATTTTGTCTTCATCATGGTTTTTGTTTCAAATCCCAACAGAGAATATGCGTATGTTATAAACAGACTTAGGTCATAGTGTCAGAATAATTTTGCAATAAAATGGGAAGTTTTCTGCTAATTTGATATGAGAAAAGGCATTTTTGGGCTCTGATAAAGCTGAGGAGTCAATGCACGTATGTGGATTGTTATTTTCTTACCAATTCTTCCCTTTGTTGCAGTTGATGGGCAAATTCACAGGAATTGCATCACTGTTGCTTGTGAAGATCTGCAAGGCCTCTTTTCTTCCTGCCTATAATCAGTTTTCTTGATTTACAGATGAGGCAGCTGTTAGTACAGATTCTTTCTTCATCTATATACTGAGTGGGAGGGTAAAAGCACTATCTGCTGCAGATACGAGTGACTGTATTTCATCATTCTGTTGCTACTATTTGAGCTTTTATGGTCACACACAAATGTTGCAGAGTCAGAAGCAGGCCAAATTTGGTAGCTTTTGAGAAATAAGGGCTGTACACAAGGCATAGCTAGTTTCTGCAATGTAGGAGAACCCCAGTAAAAGGATTTGAACATCCTAAAAGAAGGTTAGATGCATTTATTTGTGCTCTTACCTTTACTGGTCTTTTGTGTTTCCTGCTTCTTTAATGTTACCTGTGTGCCTGGCCTTCCATTTCAGTGGAAACAAAATAAGACAATTGAAATCATTGCTAAAATAACTGTGAAGGTGTAAACTTGCAATAAAAGTTGTATTAATCTGAGATGAGTAAAAGTACTGATGAATTCTGCTTAAAAGTAAAATAACAGTAAGTTCTTCATGTATGTACAACCATAGTGTATGAATTATTCAGTATATTCTGAATAAATTTATTAGAAAAGTTTGGAAATTTTCGTGCAATGTTTCTGTTTTCTTAGTTTCAATAAAATTCTGCATACACTTAATAAATTTTTCAGCTAAAACCAGGATACAGTGTTCTCCTGCCCAACCTTTTCCCTTTTATTTCTTTTTTTTCCTGATTTATAAAGACCTTTCGTTCTGAGAAGGTAGAATTCTTTCTGTTTCTTGAAGGAAGAACATGTTTTCTGCAGCTGGGAAGAAGAGTAGCTTTTCTTCCAAAATACTTGAAAGCAGCTGTCAAACATCAGATTCTGTTTAATGTTGCTTTTTGTTTGGGCTTTGCATTAGGAGGTAGGAGCCCAGCTTGTTCACTTAACAAATTCTCTTATTCAGCAACTGATTTTAGAACTGCTTCATGTGGTAAGAAATGGTAGCATTACTACATTAAAAAGTCATTAATTTTAGACTGTCTATTATTTGTCTAGGTTTTTAGCCCGTTTCTTGGTAAAGATGGCAGCCAACAATGTAGTGCTGAACAGACTGGAGCAGAAGGGTGCAGAGGCCGATCAAGTTATTGAATACCTCAAGCAACAAGTTGCTCTGCTCAAGGAGAAAGCTAGTAAGGAATTACCTATCTTATGATAAACTTGTTAACCAGATGGTTAACATTAAATGCTCATAGGAAAAATTGAGAACATGGATAACTTCATTGGTGCTGTCAGCCTTTTAAGTGTGTTTCAAGTTTTCTAAGATAAAGCTTGTAATCGTAGCACTGCTTCACTGTCTTGTGGTTTGTGGGTTTTTTTGGAGCTGCTTATTCTGAAATAGAAAAGGCTTGAATGACAAAGGATTAATGACACAAATGGATTATGGAAATTTGATAGGACACTATTCCATTTGGGGGTTGAAAGGGAGTCGGGAAGAATACGAGACTATGCATTTGGCTAAATGTGTTACTGCTTTTTCACCACTGTGGGATTCTCTCAAGAGTATCATACCTTCAACTTTGATACTTCGTACATATCAGTATCAGTGAATTAAGGTCCTCTGTATTACAACCAAGTTCAAACTTTTTCTAATAGGTCTCTTGGAATTTTTTCTTGTGAGTCTATTTAGGGGGCTGAGAAGCTAGTATATTGAGAGGCAACTTGAGTATATAAATATTGTAAAAAATGGCTATATCAACAAAAAAATGATTCCAAAATACTTCTGATGATACACTCCCTGAAAGTTTCCACTTTTTTGGTGTTTGGCTTGCCATGTTTCACTTTTCTTTAAAAACAAGACCTCTGTTTGCCAAATGATGAATGCTAATTATTGAAACCCGTCGGTTTTAATATCGTGTCAACTCTAGTCTTGCAGGCATCTCTCCGAGAAGAGAAGAAGCTCCGTGTGGAAAATGCTAAACTGAAGAAAGAAATTGAAGGGCTGAAACAGGAGCTGATTCAAGCAGAAATTAGAAATGGAGGTGGGGAAAAAAGTCCTATCCTCATACAACATAGATCTAGTTAGTTTTGATCATATTTTGTACTATCTTAATTCTTCTTGATTTTTATCTTTCTGTATGTGACTTCATGGCATTTCTGACAAATTCTGGATTTTCCTAAATTCCATGCCTATGACAAGTTACTTAATTCCAACATTTTAGTAAGCTGCAAGCCTAACAGGTACATATGCCAAATCTTAATCAGGCATGGAACTGGTTCTTTGTATGTTTTTGTATAGTGCCTTTCATAAGAAGCCTTGAATTTGACTGATGACAATGACTCATTATAATACCTTAGAAATTGCTGAATGTCTAACACTTCTTGATACTCTATTTAATCTAGCATGACTGAAAAATCCCTATGGAAAATCAAGCCATAGTTCAAAGTACAGACGGGCAGTGACTTAGTAGAAAATCTGTGGTAATGTAAAATTAGAAACAATGTGTTTTGAATTTTTGATTCCATGCTTTAGTAAGACTGGCCTTTCATTGCACTGCTTTTCCTTCTTCGCACTCCTCTGTATAGCTCTGTTCAGCTCACACCATCGTTATATAATTCATGTTAAAAAAGAAAGAAGTAAAAAACAAAACTGAAGTGTTTCAGATCCAGCGTGTCTTCTTTAAAATTATTTCCAAAGAAAGCCTCGCAGCCCTCAACAGCTATTACTATTTTTACCCATGCTGTCAGTATTGTAAATTGGGTGAGATAGTAGCCACTGTAGCTGGATGCTAGCATTCAACCATACTGAATGCTTTATTGGTAAAACACCTTCAGTCTTCAAAAAGACTAGCATTTTATAAATGCAGGGAATTCTTTTTCTCCTTTGGGCATGAATAAAGCCCCTTCATGTACTAAACAAAACTATTAGTTTGTATTTCTCCATTGTCTGTTAGTCTGCAGCAATTCTTGAAAGGCATAGGATATTTCACAGAATCTCTGGTATGCTTGAGAGAGAAGTCTCAAGGTATATTATTTTTTCCAAGATGAGAAAGGACTAGGAAATTAATATTTAGCTTGACATGCATCTTCCTTTATTAGCTAGTTTATCTAAAAGGTAGTAGGACTAAATTAAGATCTTTCCTTTTGAAGTAAATTAGTGTATGTTAGCTTTGACAGTATTGAGTAGTTGAGAACAGAAATTAGATGGACACAGAACATCAAAAATAACACTTGATATATTTCTTTGAAAATCTGAAAAACAAATAGTCTTCCCACAACTAGCAAGCAAAACAGCAAGCAAGTGGTTGTTGGCACAATAAATCTCAGATTCCAATGATTTTAAAAAAAAGTTTATAGGAACACAATTTGTGCAAATTACTTCAGTGTTGAAGAGAGTGGGTATCAACAAACATGGTGCAGTTCTTTAGGAAGTTAATAAATGTCTGAAATGTAAAAAGAAGTATGTATGCAGAATGGAGAACTGTATAATAGTGACACTAGAAGGATTTGTCAAACAGTAATTAATCATAGAACAGCCCAGTTTGAAAGGGACCTTGAAAGACCATCTGGTCTAACCTTTCTTGGGAAAGGGAGCCTGGATGATACTGCCTAGCACACTGATGATGCTTACCCAGTACAATGATTTTGTAAAAAGCCTTAATATGATTCTTGAAGAGCAGAATGTAGAAGTGAGGTGATTCTTATGCTTCCATCTGATAAGATTGATAGTGAGATGATGTCCAGAATTCTATATCAGCAGTTTAAAAAGAAATGTGAAGGTAACATGGAGAATTTAGGGAAGGGGAGTGAGGGAGGAATCAACAGATCATTTTAGGGCTGCAGGTGACTTCTTAGAATGTGATTATTCAGGCTCAGTTTCTTTAGTTAATCAGAAAAAAAGAGTTGAGGAATGGTCTGACTACAACATAAAAATGATTGTATGTGTAGCAAATTATGGAATAGTCTCCAGTATGACGAGCTGGTAGCTAGAAACTGAAACTAGACAAACACAAATGAGAAATAAGGAGCTAGTAGCAAAGATAACTAGATGTTGAAATGAACTACAAAAAGAGGTGGCGTTTGCTCTATATGTTTTTCTCTGTTTAGCACTTTTTCCCATTTAAAAAATGTGTAGTGAAAGACATTGTTCTTAACTGATCAGAATAATCGTATCTAGATTGAGTTCTGACATGTGATTTGTAATGTTGTGCTTCACTACTGTGCAGTTGGGGTTTATGTATTTTAAGCAAAATTTTCAGTTTTCTCTTCTTTTTCATTTATGTTGAAAACTTAAAATATCATAGTTTTCAAAGTTCTGGTACCCCTTCTAACTTCAGTGGTTTTGATTTTAGTAAAACAGATTGCAGTTCCTCCTGGTACAAGCATTTCTACAGCTTCGTTTTCAGATGATGTTCCACAACCTACAGCAGTTGCATCATCTCCTGGTTCCAAAGATCAAATTCAAGGTGAAGATGAAGAAAAGAAAAAGAATGAAAAAGTAGAAAAAAAAGGTACTTCAGTTTTCTTAGCTCTGATAGACAGTTAAGGCATTTAATTTATGTAAGTGCTTCTACATAATTTTGGGCACAGAAGAAAACGGTTTGTACAGCCACAGTAGGAAGAATCATGTGCTAGCTCTTAAAATCTTGGAAGTACTTGAACCTAATGAAGGCCATCAAGTAAGCTACAGATTCTTACTTAAATGGGATACATGCCAAATTTCTTTTAATGTGACTGAACTCCCTTATTTAAAAAACAAACAAATAACAACAACAAAAAACCCCAAGGCCCCAAAACCCCACAACAGAAAAAAAGCAAAACTAAAATACACACACAGAAGGAGAGGAAAAAAAAAAAAGAAAAAAAGAAAAAAAAAAAGGCGGGGCGGGGAGGAGGATGACACAAAGTTTAGAGAAGTTTTGTGGGAGACTGGATGGCTTTCTGTTCTGAGGCTTAGTTAGATTCCTGCCTTCCTCCCTTGCCTCCCCCCCATGGAAACAGTGTGAGCAAAAGGCAAAGACCAGCTCAGCAAAATACCTTGCAAGCAATAACAGCATAACATAATACTAAAGGAAGAGTGCTAAATTGCAGTTTTCTGCATCGTCTAAGTATGCTGCTGCTTTTTTTTTTTTTTTTTTTTCTGGAAAATTCTTACAGGCAGTGAGGTTCCATCAGAATTGATCAGATACATCCATGTCAACACTGGTAAAGTTGTGTGGCTAAGAGGAAGTGCTGGGTAAAGGACATAGGCAGATAGCATAATCTGGTTTTGGCAACAGGGAGGAAATGTAGGAGAAGGGTATGTAGGTTTCCTAACACCTTTCCTCCCGTTTTTCTTTTTTAGCTGTCTGTATTGACTTCTGTTTAACAAACTGTCTTAATAGGAAAAGAAAGACATGTCTTTTACACTTGCACAAAAGTACAGGTGTCTATCTTGTAACTTGAACTCGTGTTTTGCAATCATTTTTTTATGCAAATTAATAATAATTTGCTCTGAATTGATTTGTACAGCTTTTCAGAGTTTGGATACTGTGCTGATAGGGCACTGTATCTCTTTGATTTTTCTGGTAAGCTGTATGCAGGCTTATAAGCTGCTTCATATATTTTGATATACTGCAGCCTTTGACACATCAGTATTCCACAGAGCTGTAAATATAAAAGCAGAGGCCACATGTCATATCAGGCAATTAACTGTTTTCTTCAAGTATTCAGTGGCTACAGAGCATGTATTCAGTTGGTAAGGAAAAATAAAACTTTCTTGTGTTGTATTTCCCCTCATCTTGTGTAAGTAGCTTAAATTTGGAAAGCAATCTATTTGACTTTCCTTCCAGTGACTCTATTTGGAAAAAGGTGAAATATAGCATGAACATTAAATAGAAGCCCTGAACAGGCTATTTCTGTGGAGTTCAACATCTACTTGTAGGTATAGTATTTAACAATCAAAGTAACCAATATGTAAAATTTGTTTTTTAGTCTTGAAATTGACAAAATTATGGAATATGTCAAATCCCTTTGCTTTCTGTCACCTATCTCATCTGTTTCCTTTCTGGTTATTCCCATACTCTTTGTTACACTTCTTGCAAACTTCATCTGTGACGCTTCTCTGAATATTGATTCTGGGCTGACTCTGACACAGGCCAGAGGAGTGCAGTTCTCTCCTTAGCCTGCAGCATTGAAATGGGTGTTTTCTGTGCATCTGTATATATGTTGTGTACAGACACGTACACAGCAAAGCTTTTTCCTTATTTGGTGACAGACTTAATTTCTTTAAACTGAAATAAATAGGTTGCTAGAAGCTGATTTTTTGGCTCCAGACTGTTGTAGAGAAATGTCATGAAGTGGAGAACAGTGAGGAATGATACCAAGGATAAAGACGGCAGGTCTTTGAAATGATCTTAGGTATTAAATATTAACTATTCTGGTGGGGTTTTTCTTCAGTTTCTCTTCAATTACTGTATATATCACTGGTTTTATTAACCTAATTGTAATTAGATTACAGTCTAAAGATAAGTCATAAACACTAGAGCTTTTTATTCATCATATTCATCATATATGAAGTGAAATATTTTTGTTAAAATATTATGTTAAAAAAAAATACTGCCTTTTTATTATTGAATGTATTATTTAATTTCAACCCTGTACTAGAGCAATGATAAATGAATCAAATTTCATGCTGTAGCCACTTTTCCTTTTTTGCTCCCTAAAGAAGGGAGTTTAGTTTACGGTAATATGTAAGCTATCACAGATGAAAGAATAAGAGAATGCTTATGTTAAGTAAACACTTTAGACATTTCTTAATCCCCCAGAGATTGTAGCTGTTAAACAAATCTTGAATGTCTTTTAAACAGGACAGTCTTATATACAAATTGGATGTAACTTGCTCATCTTGAAAGGAATATCTAAATAAGCAGCTGAGTATGGGAGTGTTGCTTCACTGTTGTTTTCGACTATACAGTATGTATGGGTGATGATAAACCCTTGCATTGTCATGGGATAAAGACTCCGCATCAGTGGAACCTTGTAAGCCATGAGCATTTTCACACACCGGTATATTTGGGAAGTAAAGGATATTAGCTAAGGTCATCTTGAAGGGTTGCTTTGCAACTGTAACAGTGCAGTTGCAGTGAGTTAGCATTGTCCACAGTTAGGACGTGTTGTTAAGCACTAGTAACCTGGTGACTTGTGATTGTCTGGTTTCCCTTTGCTGGTGAAACACCATGGTAAGACTTACTGGTAATTGCTACTTATTAAAACAGTACTATGAGGCTTATTGATGTGGCCTTTGGCAGAGTGTATGTGTCACCTACATACGTGTTTGCTACACTTAAAGTTCAGGATGACTTCCCTTTACAAACAAAATACCTCTAAGGTGGTAATTACTTGTAGTAGCAATCTAAATTGGAGTGTGTATGATGATTCTCCACTGGAAACTAGTAGTAGAGGTGCTAACTCTTTACTCTTCGTTTGTGTTTTACACTGGATTTACACTTATTTCTGAGATTGTAGCTCACTTTTCCCTTGCAATAGTCATATACGTTATTTATGCTTTTTTAATGTTTATTTCATGAACTAAACTTTCTTTAATAGGTGAAAAGAAGGAGAAGAAACAGCAGCCAGCTGCTGGAAGTATTGATGCAAAACCTGTAGATGTTTCTCGTCTGGATCTTCGTGTTGGCTGCATTATTACTGCTGAAAAGCATCCGGATGCAGACTCTCTGTATGTTGAAGAAGTGGATGTTGGTGAAGCAAGCCCAAGGACTGTTGTCAGCGGTTTAGTGAAACATGTTCCTCTGGATCAGGTATTGACAAAATTGTTTAGTGATAGGAAAGGAAAAGCTATCTTAAGGCCTTCATCTGTTTATAGGATGTGTTTTCATTTTGCTAAAAGATTTTTACAGTCATGAAAACAAAAATAAAATGCAAATGGAAGTAATGCTTGACAACATTTACTAGAAAATGGAGAAGTACCCTTACCCCAAATCAGTTCCTTTCTGCTTGCAGTGCTCCTGTCCTGGGATCTTATTCTGACTCCTTTGTGATGCCATTGGTACACAGTGAGCTCCTAAACCAAAAAGATGTGACTCTTCCTTTAGGTTTCCTAGTGTGTAGTAGAGAACCCATAATAACTTTTTTGCTATCATCCAAACTTTTGTAACCTTTGTCTTCTAGCTCTCTTTATAGCCCATTGAAGTGTTTGGCATGGACAAAGAGCATGTAAATTTAACTTAGCTGGTAGTGAGTGGCTTAAACAAAAGTGAAATACAAAATGTGTATTTTTACTTCCTTGTCCAGGGTAAAGTCTGCACTTTTTTTAGTTGATACACTTTTATGTTTGACATGAATGATTTATGTATGTCCTGGGAACAACCTAAGACTTCAAGATTACATTTTCCTTTCACACCTCTTCTACAGGGTTAGTGGAAGGGAGGAATTGACTCAAGTCTGCTTCTAAATTCAAATGCAAGCTTGGCAATTAAAACAGTGTTGTATAGAGCAACTGCAAAACGGGTCATGAAGGAATTGATCTTAGTGTGGAAAACCTACATTTTCTCAAATGCCTTTTCAATCCCTTTTCATGCCCTGTCCCCATGGTAAGACTGCAAATGTAGGAGGCAATTAAAATTGTGATTGTTGTTTTTATGATACAGAAAGTTATTGAACTGAAGATAATTACTGAATACAATAACTGTTCCCCAGGGATCACCTGATAGTGTCCAGTTACTGGATTTGCAGTGGGCAAAAATTCAAATTGCTCATTTTTAGCAGTCTGCTCTCAAGGAAACATGTAGAAAAAACATCTCAAAAGCCTTTCTAAATAAACTTATGAACCTAACTGTATAGAATGCAGCAGCAGTAACAGTCTTTTCTCTTTAACCTTCTTTCTGTCTGGAAAAAAAATCGAAAGTACTCATTAACAGAGAATTAGGGATCATTCTTGCACATCTTTGGGAACAGTTAGTTTGTGTGTCTGGTTTTGGTTTGACAAGTCTCTATTAGAAAGTAATTTCTTAGGGGCAAGCTTCGATCTTTTGGTGGGGGTGTTTTGTTGGGTTTTTTTAAGTGTTCAAAAATTTGAAGGCCTGGCATGTGACTACTGCCATATATTTAAATAAAAATGTATACATCAGATCAAGTACTGTAGACATAATTCACCAAAAATTCAGCTATTTATGACTGCAGTGTTTGATGTGGTAATTTAGCAGTGTTTGAGGCTGTAGTATTTGTATCATGTGATTTTACTTTTGGTTAGGAAGCACAATGTGTATCGTCATTAACATTTCAGTATGCAGTGCAAGTTATTTATGGGTGTGAAAACTTACTGTATGCCCACTTTATGTGGTACATTGTGGTTTTGTGCACCACTGATGGTGGTGAAGCCAAGTCCAAAGTTGTACCCTCAGGTATCATGTATAGATAGATATACATGTCATCAGTAACAGGGATATGGAACTGAAGCATAAGGTCGACCATGCCAATGCTGAGCTCCTTCAGCAGCAGTTGGGAACAATTGGAGAATATTCTGAAATGTTAGCAGGAGTTGACAGCTTTTCTGCCACTGCGTTTGGCTTTTTGAAGTGGATCTCTGCTCCTAGCATCAATACCTGTCTCAGGCAATCATTCTTGAAATTCAGACAATTCTCAAGTGTCTTTTTTACCTCTTGAAATCCTCTTTAACCTGAGAGATCCTCATGTCAGTGATCGGAAGGGAAGGACAAGAATACACAGCATATATCTTAAACTCAGCAAGAAGAGAAGAGGCCACCAATCGGCCTCCAGAAACACTATCCTACAACCATTCCTTGTGAGAGGATACATTACAGCTATATCTGTTATGAACTGTATTTTTATAGCAGAAACTTTTTCCTTCTACTTAGATGGCTTCATCTTTCTTCTTTCTAGATCATTGTTTAAGGGTGTTTTCCACCCAGGAATTAACAAATGGTACTGGAATTCATATTTCTTTTTCTTAGAATGGTAATTATATTCTTTATACATACTCTTCTTCTTCCAATTTTCTTTGTCTAGTCTGCAGGGAAAACATGTTTCCATAAATTATAAAGAACAGTGACTGCAGCATAACTGTAAACTTATTGACATATTCTGTGTAATATAAGACACCTTTCTTAAAGTAAACCATTTTTTTCCTCTGGTTTTGTAGCATTATGCTTCAAGGCTATATTAAATGCCACTGTGTTTCTTTTCAGATATGAAACAAATAGAAATATCTACGTAACCAAGCTTGTAACTTGTAAATTATGTTTGCTGGCAAACTTAAGATCCAGACAAGCATGTAATAAATTGAGGGGGGCTTTTTATTGCTGTTGGCATTGCAACTCACTCTGGTTTTACAGCAGTCATGAGTTAAAACCAACACACTATTCACTAGCTATTGCAGTCTGTCATATCTGATTTTGAGATATAGAGGGATAGCTGATAGTCAGTTATACAGGTAACTTCAAGGATTACCTACGAAAAAGGGCAATTTAACACTTGTGCTTCAAGGATAAGGTCCTGGGCTTTCTATATGGTAAACTTCAGGATTAACTTTTCCTCATTTTAGTTTCTTTGCTTTATTTCACTCTTCCCACCTTCATTCTACCAGCATGTTGGGAAAATGCATTTTTTTTATTCTGAATGTGAAGTAGCTGCGTGTCCAACCATAGAAACTGTAAAAACTAACATTTTTACTGAAACTACACCAGTTTCTCACTAGTTGAGTTGTCAGTTTTGAAATTACTGGATTTCTGAAACAAAAGGGTTGGCTCTTTGGAAGGCCAGCGGAGGTTGTTACTGTTTCAAGGAGGTAACGTTTGAATTTCCTTTGCTTATTCTCAGCTCATTTATCTATCAAACACCTCCTGAGATGCCAAAGCCTTAATCAGTTCCCTGTAGACATAGACTTGCTTCTGTTTGTGTCCTTTTAAGCGTAGAGATTTGCCCTATTGTTCTTAACGAGAATTTTCTTTACTGGATAATAACACATATGCAGAAGGAAACATACACTTACTGTTTATCTGTGTCACCTTCAGCTGCTTTTCAGTAACACCATGTATTTCTGATAGAACTTTTCATGTACTGTGAAAGAGAGCCAGGTTTCTCCCCCTTTTTTTTTTTTTTTTTTTTTTTTTTAATTTCTGCCCAATCTTATCTGTCAGGAAACTCTCCAATTTATTTTTACAGTTACTTTTGGAAAGCTAGATTGTTTCTTTTGTTTCCCTAACTTACAGGGTTACAGAGAGTGACCCTCAGTAGAATTACTGAATCTGACTCTTTGTAGCAGACACATTTCAGAGTTTTATTTATCATTTACTGTGAAAAGATCTCTGAAGAGCAATGCGGGTAGAATGATACCCGAATATTAGATTCCCTGATGGTTCGTAAACAATTTTTTTTTTGCGCTTATTATGCATGAATGCAGAGGGGTTTACTATTGTAATTGAAGCCCTGTTTTCTGGAAACATTACAGTAAGTCCCTTCTATAGAAATTAGCACAACCAGTTAAAAAAAAAAAAAACCACCACAAAAAAAACCCACCTAAAAACTTTTGCATTGTTAGGAAGCATTTATTTAGGTCTAGGTTTTTTTCCTCTCTCCTTAGGGAATTGTCATTTATCTGAAGACAGTTTAAAAATTGGTTCATTTATAATAAAAAGGAAAAAAAACCCCACCTTGAAATAGCAATGTTCTGGGTTTGGCTGACCATCTTGGGGTGGGTTTTCCTCTTGTTTTATAAAAATTTTTATTTAACCTTTTGGGTTTTCTTACGATTTATTTGTGAAATCAGTGCACATGTTAGTATTAAAGCAGTTTTTCAAAAGCATTTGAAGATAATTCCTAGTAAAAGATGGGATAATATCTATGTTTGAAATGTTGATAAATACTTCTTAATTTTGTAATAGTAATCAACTTTTCATACACAAATCTCATGCAATATATATACATATTTGGGCCACTGTGATTGGAGAGAAAGGAATGATGTGATGCTAGTTTGGTTTTTCTTTCCTGTTAGTTTGATGATGATCTCCATTTCTGTATTAATGCAGTCTGGTTTTGTCGAGTGTATAATCTGTAATAAAAAAGCAATGATCTGAAGTCTAGAATTTTTCCAGTTAGTCAAAACTAAAGTTGAGTAACAAATGCAGAAAACTTGTTTCTTTTATTCTGTACATCCGTTTCCTAATTGTTATTCAGTGCTAGATAATGTCTAGACAACTTGCATTTTAGAGTCACTGGTATCTTACAGCCATTTCTTGTATTTTGGGTGATTTATATCCATAGCAATAACTTAAGAAATTTTCGGTCAGTAGGCTGCCTTGAAACTTATGCAAGATAACTTTTCATTGTAACTGCTTCATTTTGGACATTTACAGTTTTGGTTTTTAAAATGTTCTACTTGGAAAATATGCAGTATTCAGAATACTTGATTATATGAGTTTTATTAAGTATTAATCCTGCCATTTTGTTTAAAGTTTATATTGTAATGCACAAAGACTGAAATCTAAAAATACGGAGAGATATATATATATAAAAAAATATGTGCACCAGGGCTATGGGGATTAAGGCTCACTTACTTTCTGTCTGTCCCTTAAGAATGTTCTGGGTTTAATTTCTGTTCCGTCTGAAAATGTGGTTTGTTTGCTAGGCTAAAGTGTGGCAGTTTCCCCTAGAGAAGTATGTTTTCTCTGGTTTACTATTATAATTTTTATTAAAATAAAACAACAAAGGAAGAGGCCTAGTTTTACAGTTTTGCTCTAACAAATTACAGTGCACAGTATATACAACCATTTTCAGTGGTTAAAAAAAATTCAAAGCATTTGGGTTAAATAAGATAAAATTTAAGTTTTAAGTGAGCTAATTATGTAGAACACCTGTATGATTCCAGTACACAGTTTGAAATTTTTATCTATGAAATAGCCTAATTTGTAGGGTGGGGTTTTTTCGTTGTTTTTTTTTTTTGGTTTGGTTTTTTGGTATTATTATTATTAAATGGAAATTGTTTGGTTAATAGCGCAATATTGAAAGTGGACTGAGTGGTGATCTAGAATGACTAAAGGTGAAATGAGGGTGAAATGCACATTTTATATTCCATGATAAGTGTGTCACAATTCAGCATTTACTCCATTATTCACTGGCCAACTCTTAAGTGGTTTAAATGTTATTTGTTACTGGTGTCCAGGCATTAAAATAGTGCATTTGCTGCTGTATGCTTCTCTTGTCCATGTTAAGGTCTCTTCATTGTAATTCTTTTGTTATAATGAAATAATTAGAGTCCCGAAAAGCATGTGGCATTTAAGTACTCAGATCCTTCTATTTTCCTTCCCCAAGATGCAGAATCGGATGGCAATACTACTCTGTAACTTGAAGCCTGCAAAGATGAGAGGAGTAGTATCTCAAGCAATGGTGATGTGTGCCAGCTCCCCAGAAAAAGTGGAAATTCTGGCTCCCCCGCCCGGGGCAGTACCTGGGGATAGAATCACTTTTGAAGGTTTTCCTGGTAAGTAGGTATTTGGGAAACTGGAGGAAACAGGTATGCCAAGGTGACCTCAGTGTTGAAGCAGATAGAACAGTATTTTGAAGTTGGTTGCTTTTTTTGTTGAAATTTTCTGAATTAGCTATATTCAAACTTTTTTATTATTGGCATGTTAAGATTGTGTTTCAACCCCCTAAATAAAGGGTTGAAAATACTTAACCATCTGCCAAAAACCAGAAAATATAGAGAAAGAACTGTAAATTGAAAAAGTTGTACAGTACTTAAAATAAAAGTACCTACTTTCTTTAAGTCTCAATAAGTATGTCTGCTTTTAAAATGTATGGACAAACATATTTGCACTTTGCAAGTTACAGTAAGCAAATGTAAAGCATCTTTCCCAGTGTCTCAGTGTAAGTGATGAAATAATAAGTTCCTAAATCCAGCTCCTCCCCCTAATGAAAGTGTCAGAATTGGAGGTAGGCTTTTGTTTTTTTAATTGGGAGGAGGAAGGGATGGAGAGCGTTGGAGGGGGTGGAAGTCTTTATTTATGGGAGGAGCCTATAATATTCACAACACCAGGGATTTTTTGTTTGTTTGTCTGGAAGGAAATGATGTTTTGGCTCTCCAAAGACAGACATTGAACTTCTTCCCACTTAATTAAATCAATAAATCCATATTTTTTTCAGAATATAAATAAAATAATCAAATTTAAATTTTCTCAAAAGATGATTTTCATCCATTTTCCCAATTCCTCCACCTCACACTCATCTATGAAAATTATTAGTTTCTGGCCCTGCATATTAGGAACTCAAATAAGCATCATAGATGTAGTGTGTTGGTGAATGCTTCCCTCCTACCCGAATGCCAGTTTATTTTTCTCACAGGCTGAAAGGGATACGGTCAGATTCAGCTTCTGTTGCTGTCTTTGTTAGCACTGTTATTTTGTTATCTCTATCATGGTTTTAAGTGTTTTTCATCAGGAGATGCTGGCCCATTATGATCCCGGTAAGAAAGGCACTCAGATTCTGTAAATTATCATTTTAAATCCTATTTATTAGAGCTGACACTGAAAAGAGAAAATAGTATTAATAATCTTACATCGCACAGATTATGGGAGCTCCGAGTTGGTGCAGCATCAAACAGGCTTCTGATCCACGTGCAGCATGCTGTGCACTGTTTGTCCATAGAAGATATTCCCCTCTTTTGGTCACTTGAGCTATTATTGTATTTTCTTCTTTGACTGTCAAACAGAAAGGAAGTTTGCATGAGAACTTGATGCTGCACTGCTCCATAAAGGTGAGGATGTGCAGGTGGCTCATTCACTGGTACCACATGGGAGCTGTCTGCAGGCTCCTCTGTTATAATCAGCAGGCTAGGTTTATCCTGTGCCCCAGGAATTTGTGCAGCACAGTACAAGCCCAGACCTACTCACGTCAACTGTTGTGTGGATCACAGAGTTCTTGATGAACAGTGGTCTTCTTGTCAGGATCGCTGCATCACTTTATCTTAAGATAAAGGGTGTAAGTCTCAGTATTTCCCATATTGGTTGGAGTTGTATGTGTCTGCATTTATCAATAAAGTATTCATCTTCAGGATGAATTTGTTCCTCAAAAGTTGGCTTTCACATGTGAGAAAATGATGTAGCTTTCTGTTTTCTACATAGAAACATATTAACCTTTTTAAGCTATTGCACCTCTGACAATTTTTAGCTGTACAGTGGTGTTTTTATTTGAACCTCTTGGCAAGCTCTGTGCTTAAACATATTTGCATTAAATACTTTTCATAAATATATATGTATATGTACATATATAGATATTTTTATACAACTTATGTTTGGAACCGTGATGCTCTAAAAAAAAAAAATTTGTATTTTCGTTGGTATATGATAAAGGAAGCAATGGTTTATCTAGGTGTTTTTGAAACAGGAGGAAAGCTCAGCTTGCTGTGATTTAATGCTCTAACTGAAATGTTTTAAAATAATACTGTGTTTAAGAAGGAAATCAGTCTTGCAACATTTTTTTCATTTTTAGTTTTCTGTATTAAAATTATACCAACCTTGCTTGTTGAGATGCAGAATTGGTAAGCTGTACTGAAATCTGAAAGGCTTCAGCAATTGCATTGATGAAATTGTAGGAATACCCACTCATAACTTCTAGTAGCTATCATATATCCATGAGTAAAGATAAATTAAATGTTGGATGTCTGACCTCTGTTACATGCACGGATACACTCATATTGCTTTCTATTGCTGTGGAAATGGATGTGCAAGAGAGCATCAAGCTGTAGATTAAACCCTTCTAGTTCATAAGCCCTGCAAAATGATGTACAAGTCAGCCTGGGCATGTGGCTTTTTTGAGGGGTGGAGGGTCTTTTTTGTTTGTTTTTGTCTAAGACATAACCTTATATCTCAAATAACTTTGTATACCTGGCATTTGAAAATAATGTCAGAGCTGGTAGTAGTGCTGTTCTCTGTTACCTAGCATATCTATTTTTGCACGTGCCTAATGAGGTAAGTTTTAACAAAAAAATTAAACTATTTGACTCCAGGTTTTTTACAGTTGCAAAAAGGTTTTCCTAGAGCAAATCAGTTATAGAAACATTTGTTTTAAAATTATTCCCAGGTGTTGAGGTGTTGACATTTTGATTCTTAAAAGACATAGAATAAGCTGAAGGTGGTGTAAAAGTTGTATGAGTTCTGAAGTTATGACCTGCAGCCTGTGATACAAGATTTTGTATGCTTTATATCAGTTTCCCTCTGACAGGGAGCCACAGACATGGAGCTCTTAGTGCCAAATGAAGCCTTTTACAACCCCTCTGAAAAGCGTATATATCCAGGGCTATAGATTATAGTCTGAAATATGACAGCCGTTCCCTAATATTTCATAAATAGCTACTCAGAAAAATTGGCAGGTATGAGATTAAAGCTAATCATTGTCTTGGAAAATATATCTAATGCTTAATAGTGCAAAGTAGAGTGATGTATCTCCTAGTTACATAAAGCTTATTTTAAGGAATTTTAAGACTTGTGATTTTATTACCTTGAAGTGAGTAGGAGAAAGCAAGAAAAAGAGCATTGATGGATGGAGACTTACAAAACCATTCTGACATCTGCTTCTGTAACTTAATTTGTTGCATACGTGTCTTTTGCATATTGCCTTTGTAAACTAAGATATTAATACTGTTCATTGGTAGGTTTTGGTTTGCTATAGGGTTTTTTAAATTTTTTTTTTAGCTAGAGACTAAGATTGTTGCCACTCACCTTCTTGTCCAAGTGATTAACAACTTTTGGTGGGTTTGGTTCCCCCACCCCAGCCTGATTCCTTTTTTTGGTTTGGGTTTTGTGGTTTTTGTTCCCCCCCCCCCCCCCCTTGTCCTTTTAAAACAGCTGTTTGATGTTTTGTTTGGGGGGGGGGGTGTTGTTTGTTTGTTTGTTGGTGGTTTTGTTTTTGTGTCTTTTGGGTTGTTTGTTTTTTTTTTTATTCCTAAGTGGGGGAAACTCACTGGGAGACTGGAAAACTGTTTCTCAGTTTTTAATGGGGTTGTATGTCTGTATCTTCTGCTCACCTTTTTTGTGTTAAAAATCTCACATGCTGCTTAGCTGCTGTCTCCTCAAAGGCAATCTGGTGCTTCACTGGTACTGTTATCAGGAGGGTAGAATCCTTGCTATGTCAGCTGTCATTTAATTTCAGTGCTTAATTGTAACCATTTATATTCTGATCAATTTTTTCTTTTTTGAAGAATAATTTTAAAGCATAAAGATTCAGTTTGAGTCCTTGAAATTAAAATAGAAAGGACAGCTGGGTCTTATTTTGGTTTGAAGTATGAAAACTTACGAAGCAAAAGAAGCAGCAGCAGCAATGATAAAGCAACTCTAAAACACACACAGCTGTCTAAGCAGCTTGGAATCAAGTTATTTTTAAGCCTTCTCTCTTCACTATACAAGATATTTATGAGATACAGGCTAATTTTCCTTGGTCATTTTAGTCAAAGTAAATAAATGGTATCTTGATTCAAACCAATTGAACTTTTTTCTGCAGAAACTTGAGAGTTTTCCTAGAACCATCTTGAGTGTCATGGAGGAGTGATTTGATAAGGAATGCTGTTGTCTGGAGGATTGTTCTTTTTTACTTGTTTATTTGATGTCATTGCCCTTAAAGGAACTTTAACACCATTTTATACTCCAATACATGAATCTTCCAAGATCTGTTGGGCCTTTTTTGTATTAAGAACTTTATCAAATTTTTGTCTGCCTTCAGTGGAAAAGGTCTGATTTATAAGCCATAGAAAAACTATTCCATTGCATGTCTGTAAATACTATACCCTCCTACATAGCAATTGCTGTAAGACAGTGATAATTCTTGGAGTTTTCACAGCTAGCTGTGAAATCTTTCTAATAGCAGTATAATTGATACTTTGACAAAACTTTTCAAGGCAAAAATGCCACAGGAACTACAAATCTGTTATTTAAGTTATGTAATTAAATAATCATTCTGGTCTAAGAATCCCTGGCAACTTAGTTAATAACTATCTCTTAAAAAAAAAAAAAAGGTGCTAAAACTGGAGTGCAGTGGTTAGTCTGTATTTAACAGGTTTCTTTAATCAAAGCTTTGGTGTATGGATGCTTTCCTTCAGTTGCATAGTTATAATCCACAGTGGGCTAAGTGGTATTAACTTTTCATAAGGTCACACATCATTGCATCTTTGCCCTTTCTTGCGCTGAGATATATTCTTTCAATAGTTACTGAGCTGTTACAAAGTGGAGAAGTTTCTTGCTTATTATGAGAATTTCTTCTGTAATATTTAAACTGCTAGACTGAATGACACATTTAACCAAATTCGGGTCCTCTTATTTCGTTCTTTTTATGTAAGGAGAGTGGGAAGCTCACTAAACCATTACAAGTTTAAATTTATTTTATTTACAGAAATGCTTCTAAAGAATATTTTCTGGGAAAAAGGAATGCAATGGGGAGAAGTCATAGGAAAATGCACAGCTTAAAGTTCTGGTAGTATTTAAAATTGGTGCCTATGCTAATCTAATATGAGCTCACCACAGATCCCAAGGGAGCTTGATGCAGGATTCCAAAGAAACTTATTAACATCCAAAGCGTGTTCTTTATAGTAAAAATCAGTTTCTTACTCAAAAAAATTCATGTGCTTTTTATATTTGAGGAGGGGGAAGGAAATGCACAATGGTTCATTTAACATTCTGTTTAATGATTTTATTAGTTCGTATGCATTCACTTTGGTGTAAATCCAAGTCTGTCTTTGTTCATGAACTTGAGCATTGAGCAGGATTTTTATTTTTGTAGAAAATGCACAATTAGTTCTAAATGTTTAATTTATTAATGGTATTACTGATTTTTCTTTTAAATATTAAGTGCCCTGTGGTGGTGAAATAACTCGACTGGATTATTGAGCTTGTTCTGGCAAGGCTAGCCTACTTAACAGAGAAATCTGGCTTGGTCTGCTTCTCTTACACAGTTACAGATATAGAAGCTACAGAAGTTAGACCCGGTAGAAGTAACTTACTTTTGCAAACATCGAGAACCTTTGGGGTCACTGAGTAGTGGAAGATGAGAGTACTTGACATTCTGCTCACTTGGAGAACTCCTCATTTTCCTTTAGGAACTCCTGGCTCCTCTGAAAGGATCTCAGAGAGGGTGTGTTTACTAGGAATTGGTTTTTGATTCTTGCTTGTTCTAGAACTTAATATTTTAATAGTTTGGGCAGAATGGTGCCAATATGGCACTCCAAGCAAGGAAGAAAATACATAGTGTATCAACAATGAAATAGCAAGGGATCCCTTTCAGCATTTAAATGTGCTCTAATTACATTTAAAACAAGTCTTGTACCTTTTTTTTTTTTGTCCTGCCTGTTTTACACACAAGAGGTCAAGAGCACCCAACAGTATTATGATTAAATAACTTTTTTAATGAAATATCTTTTTTTCTTTAAGAGAATCTGCATTGTATTAGAATGAAGAGATTAAATTTACTTGACCTTTGAACCAAAAATAATTGTACAGTGAATTGGTTGTCTTGCTTTGTCTAGATTATGTCAGCAGGCAGCAGTTTATTCAGTATTTTTACAGCAAGAGACCTTATTTAGCTTAGCTGGGGTTTTTTCCCTGTACTTTGCATTTCATGCCTATTTAAAAATAGGAAATGTGGCTCTGAAATACTTCACTATTCTATGTAACTTGTTAACAGTATTTCAAAACATTAGTAGAAGAAGACTGTGTTTTGTGGTCATTAGAGATCCTTAAATAGTCAGATTTGCTAATGTAGTTAGACTGTCAGTACCTCTAGGGCGTAGGTAGATTATCATGGTGTACACATAGAAACAGGGAACTGAGACTTATAGAGACTGAGGCCATAATTGCTGAAATACAAGCTGACCTCTAATGCTGCTGTTATTTTAGGCACCAGAGCTTGTCATCAAATAGTACAAAAAGTAGTGGAACAGTGTTGAAACTTGGGGCTAAAATTATATGTCAGTATCTTAATTTTGGGCTATACTTGTCTAAGTTCAATATTTCTCAACTGTAAGGGCACCTGCCAAATTCACTTAATATTAATTGCTTATAAAAATGTATTAATTTCTAAACTTAAGATGCTGACAAACCTGTGTCTTGGTGAGTAGTGTATTTCTGTGGTCCACATCTATTTAATTCTTAGGAGTCCTTTTGGTCTGTAGTAAATTTTGTAAACCAACAACTAGCAATGGTTTGATTTCTTCCTTTTGATGGTATTTGTGGTCTGTTACTTACAACTTTTTTTCCCCTGAAAGATCAGCATTCTGAGAGAGGCTCTGGAGACATTTCTTAGGCAATCCCTAATTCCAATTAAAATTTTCATTTTGAGAATCACAGGTAATGTTTTTTTCCCTTATAAGTGTGTGCAGTGATGCTATGTGGGCTGTCACAAATGTGTACATACATAGGGCTCTTGCTCTGCCTTCTGTGTTGTGTGCTATTAGGTTATTCTTTGTTTTGAAACAGGAGATCCTGAGAAGGAACTTAATCCGAAGAAGAAGATTTGGGAGCAAATCCAACCTGATCTTCATACCAATGACCAGTGTGTTGCCACGTACAAAGGAGTTCCATTTGAAGTAAAAGGGAAAGGAGTCTGCAGGGCAGAGACCATGGCAAACAGTGGAATTAAATAAATAAATGGTTATTAGAAGCTTTTTCAGATGTTGAAATGGAAAGTAATGCAAGCATAATAAAAAACCATCAATATATTACCCCTCTGAAATGCATGGCTAATACCTTTTTTGTTTGACTCCTATTCCAGAGGTACAGAATGTGTTATGCCTCCAACATTTTCACAATTCACTCATTCAGCATGCTTACTGTACTTGAGGTTAAGTGTTGTCAACAGTTATTAACCACTCAGTGCTCAAGACTTAATTGCCAAGGCTTGTTCATGGTAGAACTACAGGCAGGCAAGCATATTTTCTGGACAGCTAAAAGGTTTAAAATATCCATGGAGCAAGAGCATCTCAATAAGGAAATATTTCTGTGATGTTCCTTGTGTGCTAACTACTCTTCTAGGGGTGCGGGACTAGCAGTTGGTCAGTGAAGACCACAGTCATCTTCATTCTTCTAGTCACCTTTTAATAGTTTTTCTCCTCTTCTTCCAAGCAGTTTTCAGATATATTATAAGCCCTGCAACTTTGTTCTTGGCTGTGTTGTCTCATTAGTCTGCAGACAATTGTAATGGGAAGATTAAACTATGGCCCTTTATGCCCTAAAATATACAAATGGACATACTTTCATGTCCCACAGTTAAGCTGTTATAATGTCAGTAAGATCAAAGCTGTCACTTTGCTAAAATAGTTCTTTATCTAGTCCACCTAGATATTTCTTTCCAAAGAAGAATGAATAAATGGCAAATAGATTGCCAGAGCTCATCAAATACTACCAAAATAAAGATTCATTTCCAGTGCCCAAACAGGTATAAAATGAATGCATTTTTTGTTTTAATGTATTTTTATGCAATGATATTTTATACAAAAGATGCTCTGCTTTTAACAGAAGTAGCTGCTTCAGTTTTTACGATTAGAATTACTCCATAATAATGTAGTACAAGTAGTCATGATTGCTATGGTAATAGCTTCAAATTACTTCTTTTAATTCCTGCCTTTTAATAATCTGAAAATAAGTATTTTAGATCCATTTTCAATAAACCTTTTAAGTAACTATTTAGAGATACTTCAGTTATTTTGGCATATGATATTTAATTAACTGGTTACTGTCTAACCACTGAAACATTAAGTACTTTTTTTAACCACTGTAAAAAAAAAAAGAAAAACTTAGCCACTCTGAATTTTGCAGGCTCTGAACTTCATCCAGTAAACTAGGAGAAGAAGCAAAATGACAGTGATATAAAATTAAAAGGAACAGGTGCAAAAGAACAGATGAACAGATTTCTTTTTTGAATGAGTTTTGTATGTGCCTATAAACTGTCTTAATTTTTCATGCATCTGGGAATAAGCAATAGTAATTAGTTCTTTTAAATGTGCTGAATAGCATTTAGCACATGGGAGCTATTTTATCTGCCTTGTAACTCAATAATGTCTTATTAAACAAAAATTCTTGAAATTCAAAATCTCAATTCTAACTAATCCTGAATCAAGGTAAGGAAATACTTTTACAGTAGATAAATCCTAGCTTTTAATACTACAAAGATCTTTACAACCTGTGGAATTCAGAGGAATTTCTGAAAGCTTGAAGAATTGGGCAATGAGGCTCCCTTACATTCTGAACTCTTGTGCATTTTTTACCTTTTTTTTTTTTTTTTTCTTCCAGATCTGTGTTCTGTATGAACTGCAATACACAGTCTGGTATAGTGTAAAATCTCATTTGTGACTACATACATATTAGGACTGTGATTTAGAGCACTAGCTTGTTCTGATTTTTTTGGTTGAAGCTAGAATTCTGGATGCAGTAGTGTGAGGTACTCTATGAAAGGCAAGTAGTTTGGTAATCTAAAGAGATACTTCCAACTCTGTGTTTAAAGGTATCTGGTATGGATGTGGAATTTTTCAGTTGATGGCTTCTACTCTACTCTTTTACTTCTGTTAAATGTTACCTACCATAGAAAACAGACAAATGAGGACCTGAACACTAATTTAATTCCTTGCTGTGTTTAAGTAGAGGAAGCGCTTGATAATTATTTTGTCTGATAAAGGTCAAGAGCTTTCTTAAGACAATATCTCTTTCCTCTTTAATTATGCTCTTCTGGTTGTCTAGGAAAATGTATTTATTCTGTACTGAGGTCAAAAGTGACAAGAGGGTACTTGAGGCACTGTGCAAGTATGCTTCCTCGCTGAATCCAGCCTCTTCTGCCTTGTCTGCATGAGTAAGTAGAACTGCAGTGAAATCCTTCCATGTGGGGCCCAGAAGTTCCTGTAATGAAAACCAAATCTTAAATAGTTATCTTTTCTTGTTCCTCTTCCCCGCTCCCACCTCGTATACTTATGCATTAACAGACAAGTTATATGTTGTTTTCCTGGCAGTAATCCAGTTCATGCTATCCGAGTTGCTGAAATTTCTGGGGTTTTTCACCTTCCCAAGATACTGACATCCACTTGCAGTGGAAATATGTGGTCATGCAGTACTAGCAGTTCTCTGTTTTCTTACTACAGATGTTAATAGAATTTCTCCAGTTAAAAAATGTCTATGTAAATGAGGAAAAATGGTTGTTTAGCTATGTCACGCATTAGTTTACATCAGTAGTTTCCACATACCCATATTTCTACACTTTTTACAGCTCTTTGAAAATTTTTTTTTAAAAAATCACCAAATCACCTTGTGTTGAAAAAATAAATGATGAATTTCTGTGTAACACCAAATGCCTTTCCAGCTGTATCCCATAAAACTGTACTATTCTCAGCAATTCAGGAAAAACACAAATCAAATGCATCAACCTAAGTGATGGGCTAGAGTTTGTATTTAACCGCTGTGGTTCATCTGATGGAGGGGCATGGGGAGAACAAGCTGCCTTTTTCTCAATGAGTACAGAAAATTTTAATATGAATAAGAGATTGGGCTTTCATTTACAGATGTAAATGAAATTACTTTAGTGTAATCATGTTAACTCCCGTGTGTGACAAGAAGCCTTCTTTGGTAATAAAGTCCACTTTGCGATGATCTTAACTCTGTAAGCTAAATAACAAGCTGTATAAAACTGCTTTAAAGGAGATCTTTCTACGTCCAAGATAGGCAGGGAGTTAGAAAACCCTGGTGTATTGATTGTGATTAATCTGTTTTAGACGCTAGAGATGAAAAAAAATTTAACCTGTACAAAATTTTGGCATAAGCTGTCTAAGGAAGTGTTGGGTTATCAGTTTTGGTAAGAGGATAGCGCCTTGATTTGCTGAGGACTCAAAGTCAATGGTAATGTTAGTTCTGAAATCAAAATCTGCCACATTCTCCATTCATTAGGCTATGTTACTGAAATTAAAAAATCCAGAGAGAGTTAAGTGCCAGTAGTCTTCTACTGATAGGCCATCTTCATTGATAGGCTATCCATAATTTGCAGAGGATCACTGTGAAAACTCCTGATTGCTAAAGGTAGTCTTCATGCTAATGTCGTCTTGGAATGACATACTGAAATGTAACCATTATTGTTCATATTCCTGGCACCCAGGCAGCTGACCTGTCCTGTTTGTGGCTGATGAAATCGCAGCATCTGGTCTTTCAAAGGGAAAATAACCAAAATCCCAACCATTATGTAAGCTGGGAGCAAGCCAGTTGTAATCATGAAACAGAAGTGTTGCTTTCTCATTGTTTTTAAACATGCTTTATTTCCTTTCCAGGAAGGGGGTTTAAAGGTTCATTTAAAGAGAAAAGGTGCAGTTGCATCTCTTATGCTTTTAGTGCCCACATGGACTTGATTCAAAACAGTCTCAGACTAGAAGCGTGATGATTTTTCATTGGCTTAGAGTAAAAATATTTTGAGTAAATACTGCTTTCTCTTAAATACCATGAAGTATAGAGAGATGGAGAACTGTGTAAGGAAAAAGGGTAACACTGAAAACAGATAGATGTAAACTGACAATGAGTAAGAGTGTGTTGAAATTAGAACCAACTCTCAAACTACTGGAAAAGTGAGGACTAGCCTACCAATAGAGAGTAATCAGAAAGAACAGGAGAACAAATCAAACACATTTTGAAAACTGTTTTTCTATCTATGTATTTATACATTAGTATATTTTTATCTACATACGTGTTATATATTTGGATAATATCCGTTACAGCAGGTGATAAGACTTGATGGACCAGGAAGTCCCTTCTAGTCCTGAAGATTTTTAGAAAGTTCATCAGTGTAAGACATGCAATGTGTCATGTGCAGACTTTGGCAATAACTGAAACCTTTTGTTTCTTTGTAAATCATACAAACGTGATTCATCTGATCAGATAGATAAACTAAGCAATATCTGTTTGCTGGCCTCTTTTTCTTTCTTTCTTTTTTCTTCAAAGATATGTATGCCTGGTAATGAGAAATCTCCAACTGAAAAGAATGCCATTCCTTTTCAGTGTCTCTCCCCAACATATCTTACCTACTTGCAAAAAAAATTTTTCCCCAGGAGCTTAAAAATATTTGCTTCAAGTCAGTTATGCTAGAAATTTTCCTTAGCCAGAGTAAATATATGGTAACTTTCTAGTTATTTTCTCTTGAACAGATACAGCAGTAGTGACAGTACAGGACAGAGCTGAGCATCCTTGTCCCAGGTCAGTCAGATTTTCTGCATGATTTTGGACCTGTTGCTCTCTGGTTTGATCCTATACAGAGTGCAGAAGAGTGAGGTAACCTGACTTTTGCTTGCTTTAAATAGTGTTTCTCTTCAATAAGCTAGATCTGTCATGAAAAGTATTCACTCTAATTTCTGAGAGAAAAGCTTACTTGGATAGGTAAATTTGGTTCCTAAATCCTTTGTGCTGAGTCCATGTACAAAAGAGAGCAGTTCTTGCCTCTTTTCTCAGGTTTAGTGTGATTAAGTGTAACTATGGTGTATAGTGTTGGAGTTGTGAATGGTGTGTTTCATCTGCTGGACTGGGAAGTGTTCCAGTTTTCAGCTGCACTTCTCTATTTCACATTGGCGGTCAAGTCTTCCACAGCTATTGTCATCTGAAGAGAAAAGAGTTGCTGTTAGGGCAGAGACTTCTATTTACTTATTTGTTACCTGGATGAACTGAATTGCATTATCACTTTCATCTGGACACAGAGGCAAGTCAGCCCTGAGGACCAAGAGAGCTAGATGCAGGCCTTCCTCCCTAAAGTGGTGAGCCAGGGCTGATCTCACAGTGTCTCTCACTTGCTCTTTGCTCAGACCACTGTGAGGGTAGCTTGGAGTGTCAAGTACTTGAACACGGAGAGCTAGCTCACAGCCATTTCTTCGTATAATACCCAAAATGCGGCAGCTGCGTCCAAGGCTGCAGCATGTAGTCACAGAGCTAGGGGAGCAGTGACTCTGAAAGTCCGAGCTGCCCAGCAGGCTGTTCCCAGCAGCGCTTTTGCCAGTCTGAGTTCTTCCAAGGACAACAAGGTTGATGGTCATCTCATTGCTGTCTGCCATTGTCTATGCTTTTATCCACAAACCTGTCACTAGGTGAAGAAAAAATAACATGAGCTGTTTCAGTTAACTAAAAAAAAAAAACCCAGCAAAAATTGCAAAATTCATTGTCTTGAGTGTCCTATGCCCGAAATGTTTTAAGGAGTATGTGATGTAGATAGACATTCGGTACAGCACATATAACCTCTGTCCGGTCCGAGGACAGGTCTTTGCTGTCTTTCCCAGTCTGCTGCTTAGAAATAACAAGACCCCATGGAAGGTGTCACAGGGACAAGAGCAACCTGACAGGCTTTGCTCCGACACTGGCAGAAACTGAAGAACTGGGAAAGAATCAGATGTGAGAAAAGTTTGGGGAACAAGTATAGCAGATAAAGCTAAGGAGAGGCAACAGAGAAGGGAGGGAAGGGAGGAGCTGGGAGACAACTGTGGAAAACAGCATTGGCATGCAGGGGGAGAATAGGTTATGAAGAGGAAAACAAGGGGAGGAAGAAGAGAATGGTGACAAATACGTGCTGCTGTTATAAAGTGACCATGTTTCAGGAAGTAAATCTTCACTTGTTTTTAGGAAAACAATGGATACTCAGGGAGAAGTAGCTTTTAAAGGAGCACTTTTTCACAGCAAAGAACTGCTTAGAATAAGTCTCATCAGCTACCACAAAAATTGAAGTAGACAGTAATCTGAAAGGGCTTTCTGATACATATAAATATAAGAAGTATGACTTAATGAAAAAAGAAGAGGTGAAATAGCCAATGCTGCAGGTTCTAACCCCATATGAAATTGAGACTTTGGAAATGTATACTGTACAAACTTTTAGACTTATGGCACAGTTAGTGGAAAAGAAAAGCATAGACTGGTGGATGGAGAGGGGCTGTGGGTAAGTATCATTTCCAGTTACTATAATTGTTCATAAATAAGCCCTCTCATTCTCTTTGTACTTTTCTGGAATTCAGTATCTGAAGGGGTTTTGGTGCATGTTAATTGTCTAATGGGAATACTGGCTGATTAAATAAATTCAGAGGTGTTTCAGATGGAAAACCATATTGGCAAATAAGTAGTTGATTTTAAGTTATCGGTGACACCTCAACTTCAGAAAGAATTTGTTTGTTTAGGTTTTGGGTTGGTTTTTTTTTTAAGATACTGTGTTTTGGTACTCATAGAGAGATCATAGATAATTTTAGAATGGGATTTCCTGTGATTAATTTATTTAGATTCTTGCATGTGCAGTTCAAGCTTTCTCCCTCATACTAAACCCATGCCCAAATCAATCTTTCTAAATAACTTCAGTACAAAGCCAAACATGCAAGAGCTATTAACATACTAATTTCATTACAGGCAACACGGAATACTGTACATTATGATCTTCCTTACTGAATTCACAGTGAGGTTTCTGTGGATTTTTGAGTGATCGATTTCCTTTTCTTTTTTTTTTTTTTTAAGAACACCTTTTTTCAAAGACACCTTATGAAGTGGTTGTCATCAGATATTAATCAGTCTAGATGTGCATTGTATTCTTTTTCTGTAGCATAATATGACATGGTGGACATGCATTTGTGCATTCCTTTTTTAAATCATGATCAAGGGTTTCTTTTTTCTGTAAGCAGTCTACACTTAAATACTTAGATTAATTTCATGTTATGTCACTTACCTTATTTTCCCTTAAATTTCTTTTTCATTCAGGCTTTGTTCATAAACCATGTGTGTAGTATAAAAAGTTCATATGTGAACTTTGAAACTAACAGCAGCGACGTACCATGCTGAGACTGTTACGTACACATTAATCTGGTTAATCTATTACTGATAGATCCTCATTCTGGATATGTTTGGTCAGTAATTGGCACTGTTGAATTTTTGCAATTTAGCTGCAGATACAGTTTTTGCAGTCACTGTAGTGGTTGTATGAAGTTGATATTTTTGAAAGTTAGTTGAGTTCAACCAGCAGTTAAGTGTGAGAGTGACAATGGAGGTACTAGGATTACTTTGTATTGCTTGTTCTTGAATGTGTGTTCATATATACATGTAAAGAGCATATGCACTTTCTCTTATTATTGCAATGAATTAATAATTGCAATAGTTTCAAAGCATGGTGTAAACCATATGCAGATGTAAAGCTGTTTGCCTAACAAAGATGGATTAAAATAATCAAAAAATGGATTAAAATACAGAAATGATTTGTGAATCAGGAAGAAAACTGAAAGCTTGCACCACTGCCAGTAACGTGCATTAGCTGTTGCTCGATAGCTTGATACATTTCTTTTGCAAGCATCATTGCCATGCTATAGTAGCATTAAAACCAGGGATAAAAAGATTGTCCAGAAAGGACTTATCGCTTGCTTTTTAGAAAATTTTCCACAAGTGGGAAAGTAACTGATTTGAACTCCTGTGCCTTAGTGGAAAAAAAATACAAATTTGTGCTTTGATGACCAGGTTCTAGTAACAGAATGGAAGAGTGAAGTGAGCCCTTCTTGTCTGTTCACAAGGAAAGGTTTACGAGCCACCTCTTTGACTGTAAATCCCAGGTGGGTGGGGGCACGTGTTTACTCCAAGGGCATTAAGTTATGTGTCATTACAGTGAGAACAAGAATCTGGCATGTAGGCTGTCTGTGGTGGGAGGAAAAGAGGAAGGTGCTTTCCAGAGCCCAGTCTGGCTGGGGACACTGTTATCCAAAATGTAGCTCTATGTGGGAGCCTGTAAGTATAGGTTTACCACAGTACCAGGGCTGTTCCTGCCTGCCACAGCAGTGGAGTGAGACTTCAGTTCCTCTAGAGATCTGTTGTCTCCTGCTGTGGTGCCACAAGCACAGCCAGTGCTTTGGGAGAAGGTAGGAGCTAATGGTGCCTTCACAGCCTCCTTGCGTAAATTCACATTATTCATCGTGAATGAGTTCATCATTTATGTTACTTGGCTGTAAGTGGCTGTGTAACAATTTTGTTGCTGTATGTTTTTAAGAGCCCATAGACAAATTAGTTGTTTTGAGATGGCTCCCTGCTCTCAAGCCTGCCTATTCTGGTGAGAGGTGAGACATTAAATCTTTTACTGTATTGTATGTGTAGCCAAGGCAACTACTGATAGTTTCCACTGTGAAAAGCCTTGCAGCTCAATACTGTGCACAGCCTTTGTGTCTCAAGACATATTTATGTATAAAGTGTATAGTGAGGCTCCTTCATTTGCTAGTGGATACAAACTCAATAGATGACTGCGTGGGGCGGGGGGCTCACTTGCAAAGCAAAAGGGTAGGTCAGTCTCATAAAACTATGGATATTGTGAAGATAAAATCCAGCTGCTTCTTTTAATTTGTCTAGAAGTCTTGACTTTGGTTAAATTGTCACAGTCTAGCTCTGTACTTTTCATCGGACTGTTCCTATGCACAGTAATGCCTCTCGTGACATCTGAGGCAGTATATGTCCTGTCAGTCGCATCCAACTGAGCCAGTAGCCTGCCAAGGAGTTAATTTAAGCTGTGCATGGACAAGGATTTAGACTACCAAGAAAGCTAGAATCCCAGAAGCAGAGGAGCATTGTATGCAAAATACAACTTACCCAGCTGGATGCAGAGCAGGGCTTTTATGCTGGCAAGATGGCTGTAAAATTAAGGGTAGTGTAAATGAGGCACTGCTTAAGCGATATCTAAAACTTGGCTAAGCAAACTCCCCCACAAAAAAGGCTTTTCTTTCCAGTATTATTATGAATGTAATACAGTCCAAGTTGGGACACATCTGGAAGGTCTTACAACAGCATGGGCAGAGGATTTTAAGAAGTTGTCTTCCTGGGAGGATATGACAGGGAAAAAAAATCAAACTGATTTATGTGACACTTGCTTAGGCTCCTCAAAGTACGTGGAAAGAGTCCTCCCCAAGGTGGCAGTATCAGCCTGCTCCACAGGTACGGGAAAACCTCGGCTGGGGTCCCCTTGCTCTGGAGTCCTATGCTGAAGTAAAATACTGGGTCAGAAATGAGCTAAATCATTAGAAAATATAGAATAATTACAGCAATTTTCAAGTGTCTCCTGAAATAAGAAATATAAAAAGCATTTGTCTCTCCTTTGTCACAAGAAACATTTTTTACTTTATATATAAAATGCAGACAGCATAGCACCTTTATGAATTTGAACAGCAGTAATGGAAAGGTAGCAGTTAAGAAACTGGAAGTGTTATTTACTGTCCCTTACACGATTCTTTTTCTAATCAAGACCTTTTTTTTCACTAGCTTTTAGGTCAAGTTGGTGACAATTATTATGGGGCTTTGGATATGAGATCTTAAAATCTACTGTCAGAGTATGAATTTGCAAAGAACAAGTACAGAGTACAACAAAATTGCCTTGGATGCTTTTTAGCACTGCTCGCTGCCAGTGGGTGGGTTATTTTTTTGTTGTTTTCTTTGGTTTTAGATAACTATGTTTTTGAAATGGCAAAAAGAAAACCAAAACTGAGCCTATTACATGTTGGCAGGCAGGTCGGCTTCCTGTAACTGATAAAGGAAGCCTTGTACTTCTCCCATAGAAATACCAAGCAAGTCTAGTGAGGAATTGCCAAGAATCTAAGGAAGTAAGGCCCCTTATCTAATTGAAAATAAGTGGCATTTGGGTATCCATCTTCTTTAGTTGTCTTTGAAAAACCGAGGCTAAAATAATTTGCAAGTAACCATTGGATTTGTATATAATTGTCGTGGTTTAACCCCAGCCAGCAACTAAACACTCACTCACTCCCCCCCACCCAGTGGGATGGGGGAGAAAATCGGGAAAAGAAGCAAAACCCGTGGGTTGAGATAAGAACGGTTTAATAGAACAGAAAAGAAGAAACTAATAATGATAATGATAACACTAATAAAATGACAACAGTAATAATGAAAGGATTGGAATGTACAAATGATGCGCAGTGCAATTGCTCACCACCTGCCGACCGACACCCCGCCAGTCCCCGAGCGGCGAATCCCTGCCCCCACTTCCCCGTTCCTATACTAGATGGGACGTCACATGGTATGGAATACACCGTTGGCCAGTTTGGGTCAGGTGCCCTGGCTGTGTCCTGTGCCAACTTCTTGTGCCCCTCCAGCTTTCTCACTGGCTGGGCATGAGAAGCTGAAAAATCCTTGACATTAGTCTAAACACTATTGAGCAACAACTGAAAACATCAGTGTTATCAACATTCTTCGCTCTGAACTCAAAACATAGCACTGTACCAGCTACTAGGAAGACAGTTAACTCTATCCCAGCTGAAACCAGGACAATAATCTACAGTTAACTAGAGTTGCATTGCATGTTAGTCACATTACTGTGTCAGCTGCTGTTCTATTGTAGTCCCTGTGATCACCCAGTTGGTTTGCATGCACCCTAAACAAGCTCTTCATGATGCTTGTTAGAGTATACCAAGCAGGCTAGATCTTGTAAACTGAAATAGTTTTTTCTTTAGGCACATGGCATCTCTTACCATGTGTCATCTTACAGTTCGCACGCCTTCCCATCCCTTACAGCTTCTTTCCTGATGTGGGCTCTCATTTTAGCCCAAGATGATGCCATAATAAGTAATTTAAGATGTGCTTTGATGAATTTTTCTTACTTGGAGAAAACCCAGTGAGGCCATTTTATGGATTGCCACACACGGAGGCGGGCTCTTATCCTTCCCAAACAACATGAGAAATCCAGGAAGGTATGCAGTCCATGTAGTCAGTGTGGCTTCAGTTCTTTTAGATGTGTAATTTCTAAGAAACACCAGGCACGTCACAGCTGAGAGAGAGATAGGATAGATCTAGTGATGCTCTATTCCTTTTGGACTGCATTCACAACAAAAACTTCTGTGCTGATTGTAAAGGAACACACATAAAATATGCTAATGTTTCCTTAAAAGAATTTTTTTTTTTTTTTCCTTTGCTTAATCCAATCCTTAGTATCCTTAGTATTTTTGAACAGAAGTAGACAATTATCAGCAATCTACAAGATCATGTTTCTCTTTGCAGTATAGGTGGCTGTGTAGATTATGTGCTACTACACTGGCATTGCTAAGGGGAAAGGAGTTAGGGTACAGCTGCAGACTAATGCTGCAGTTGCACCAGCTTTCAGACAATGTCTGTTTGTACAATGATGGAATCAGCTCCTCATGTTCTCACCGTACTTCTTACAGTGGATTATGAGTTCAGGGCAAATACTGCTGGCAGAAAGGCAGATCAAGGACCTGCCTTGTGTTTAAAAGGAGACTGAGCAGAACTATCAGCACAGTGAGAACATCAGCCAGTCTGGTTTTTTTTTTTCTATTCTCCCACTGAATCACCAAAATCTACAAGATATCCTTTTCCTTCATCCTCTGCAAATAATAGACAACTTCAAATTAGAAACTAGTGTCTTTGACTTGATCTGGTAAGTCTCTGCTGTGGAAGTATTGTGTCTCTTCAGTTGGCAGGAATGATATTCTTCCAAGCACTCTGTTTAGTGCACTGAGAACAGAGCACTGTAACAAGCCACAGGAGCACAGTCTCATCTTGTTTCCTGTTAGTTTGGTTTGGTGTGACATGGCTTTTCAAAATGCTGGGGTATGCATTGTAAAATAGGGCATGTCACACCGTCACAGGCTGCCAGTTTCTTAATTCTCCTCCTAATCCCCACCTTCTCCAGTTTAACTAATGATTTTCCCCATGGCACCGTATCAATTTTTTTTTTAATATCTAAGGAATGTTTTTAATATACCATATTATGCTATACTGTCTCCTGAGCAGATTAGAGATACTTAAACTGTCTTGTTTTCACCCATGTTGCCAGGATATGTTTTCTCTAATATGAGGGTTGGACATAAGTCACTAGTGCACAGGTTTGGCCATAGGACTATGCTGCAAGGCTGACATGTTTGTGTCTGTTCACTGCTTCATGTGAAATATGCAAAATATCTGAAGACATAAAGGGGATACTGCAAGTAAGACTGTACATATATAAATAATAGTTAAAAAAAAAACCAACCAAAAAAACACACACACAAACAAAAAAACCCACCAAAACCAATGAAATCATAAACTATTGATTTCACAGGCATGTATTTGGGAAAGAAAAAATAATCAGAAAGTATGAAAATACAGATTTAAGGAAGAATCCTTTTTCCCTTACATGTACTTAGCTGGATGAACTCTCTGACTGGCCCCATACATCTGTAGTCACAACAAGAGTCAGGGTACCATACTGATTCACCTTCTTGTGATTAGCCTCAAAATTCATCCACATGTGTAAAAACGTTTTGCCCCTGGGGAAGAAGTCCTGTGAATGGAGAACATACCTGGAAGCTCAGGAAACCCAGATCTGGCTGCTATTTCTGTTACGGTCATCCTCTTATTCTGAGAAGCTGCATCATTTCTCAGTTTCTTCATCTAAATATTATGGGATAAGATAAATAATCACCTCTTTTGAAAATGTATAGTGGGATTGATTTAGCTGAAGGCAGCAAACTTCTGTAAGGCAATAACAGCATTGATTGCATTTAAGAAAAAAAAAAGGTATTCTTATTGTACTGTAAAATGCTCCATAGGGTCCCAAATGACTTAAGACATACTTTCCAAAAATATTCCCATGATGCCTGGAAAGGGTGTAACCATTGTAACACTAATAACAACCACAGAAGTTGCACTGATACACAGGATTAGACTGGTCACACTGCTACTCTTATGCACTCTTAATCCTTAAGAGATGTTTCATAGAATGTCAGGAATACAGAGCATATAAAGTTTCAATTCAAGGATGTATAAAAATGATTCTACTCAATAACATGGATATCTATGTGTATTCAGGACAGATTTAGTACCCAGTTCCTTCATTTTCTTATTTTCCAGGTTTTGCAGGGTGTTTGTATTTCTATGGATACAACACATGTTGAGGACTTCTTTTAAAAAACCCAATAACTAACAACTTGATATTTTTTATATTTAATTCTTATTATGAATCTTTCCTGTCTTCTCTTTGTAGACCTGCACTTTAGAGGCAATATGCTCAATTGCAAAGAGCATTTCTTAAAAATACAAGTTTAAGAAACTAGAATACTAATTAGAAATACTACACACTTGTTTTTGATAATCATGATAGCTTGTGGACATCAAGCCTGAACAGATGCTTTTTATATTTTAAAACATTCCAAACAAGCTGAATCTGAGGACATATTCCTATATATTTCGTGTTGTCAAGCCATTGACCATGTAATGTCAGAATTATGCTGTAAAAGTTGTCTTACAAGCCAGTGTGGCTTGCTTTCGCAGCGCCATTTTTTAGGGAAGTGGAATTGCTGTAGATGGTTTATTAAAATTCTGAATAGTGTGTGTAAGGAAAGGGTGCAAAATATATGGTTACAAAGCTGGTGTGTGGTTTGGGACTGAGCCCCAGACTCAGTAATTCACCCCAATGCTTGTAACTTTCCAATATCAACTGTCACAAAGTACTGTGAAGTTGGAGCTTTTTCAATTGGTGTTCTTTCTCCATGAGAGGACAAAAGGGGCAAAAAATCCCCAGCTGCCTTTCAAAGTGGAAAGGATTTAAGAAATCGGAATGCTTTCTCTCTTCAGTGTGTTGTAGCATCTGTAACGTGCTGTGTTCAGGAATATATTGTGAATTTGTCTAGGATCTTTCAGGGCTTGAAGTGTGATAGACTATTACCTTACTCAGTGGCTGGAAATCTGCCTGTTGTTGATGCAAAATACAGAGCTGCGTCACCGCTTGGTCTCCTGAAATTAAAGTTTTGTAGGTATAGGAAAGAAAAATAAAAGTCTGGGCAAACACTGCAGACCTGAAGCCTAGCTCTGGTGAGCACTGACATAACTAGGAGCAATGGAAGTCACACTTGAGCTTCAGATACAGCAGAGGGCTGAGAAATTGCAGGTTGATCAGGTTTTTCCCTGGGTTCCTCCACGGTTGTTACGTCACTGCTTGGCAGGCTTCATCATCTGCACACATTGGAAGCCTTCTGCCGAGTATCTTCAGATAAAATGGCCCCAGGTCTAGCACTCCACACAGCACACAGAAAACGTGAACCCAGTTCCTTTTGATGTCATGCACCTTACCTCGTTAAGTCACCAAAATGTAAAGGCTGGAAATTTTAAGGGTGTTAATGATACGTGAAGAAACAAATAGGAACCAGAAGAAAGTTTTTGGAAGTCATTTTACATTGTTTATTGGTTTGGTTTTTTTTTTTTCCCTGAGGTCTGCAAACCAGTATGCCACTACAGATTCAATGAATACAGTCTGCTCCTTCAGGTCCTCAAAGTCTTGATGAGGAGACCTCCTCTCTCTACCTGCCTCCCTCTCCATCTAGGCTTTGCTTGTTTCCTTCTCCATGTGACTGTCTTTCCAGCCAGGAAGAGCTGGGTACAACTTCCATCCATTTGATTGCTTAGTTGACAGCAGCCTCTGTGCCCCAAGAAAGATTTTGGGGTGGGGTTTTTTTTCCCCTCCTCTATCAGACATCTGGCATCCTGGAAAAAGTTGTTTCTTGCCAGTGCTTCCAGTTCTGATGCAAGCCTGGGCTCTCTGTACGGAGGGGGATAACAGGTCAGAAGGGAAGGCTGATGATTATGTGGCCTCTCTAACCCACTATCAAGTTCATGGACTCTGATAAAGTAAGTTAAAGTATTGTCTTCCCTTCATGTAGTTAAATATGGTTTCTATCCAAATAGTTACGTCCCTGATGTATTTTACAATACAGTGTGATAAACCATGAGATGAATTTAAAACGTGGTATCATGCTGTGAATAACTTCTGCAGAAGAGATGAGAGTATTCCATCTGTAGCGCAATGCAAATGCAGCACTGCTGGTGGAAATTCGGCTATAAATTATTGTCATGCAATGTTCAATAGGCCTTTTCTCAGAACAGAGGTGTACAGGGGACAGCCATATAGCAGAGACCAAATGGTGACTCCCTGCAAGTTCACAAAGTCTTCAGTCTCCCAGCTAGGTGAACCAGCAGGAATAATTCAGGGCTTTGAGTGAAGTTTAGTTTTGAATTGGAAAAAATAAACTTATTTGGTGAGTTTGTGTTTTTACATTAGCTTGCCTGTTGTCATCAGCTAAGATTTTGCAAAACGTTTTTTAGAGTCAGCACAAAATCGTCGATGGGCCATGAAGAGCAAACGAGTACTAATTTTTTCAGTCTACACCCACAACTCTTTCTTTAGAAATGGTATTTGTCTCAAATGAGAGAATGGATTTTTTTTTTTTTTAAGAAGGAAAAAAAAAAGATGGAAACTGTAATGCGGGAACAAAAACTTTCAGCTGTCAGCATTTCTGTAACCTCACAAGACCCAATTTTCATGTATTAATTTATAATCTTGGTGTAAAGAGAAAACATGTTTTTGTTTTTTCTGTTTCAAATTTGAATAACTGGATGATTATATATAAATTTACTGCATTTGTGCAGAAGATGTGCTGGTTTTAACATCTGTCAGAGAGCTGCATCTTTAATTCCTTCCTGTGATCATCTTTTGGGTGTTATTTTCTGGCAAGTTTGGGACTTCAAGCTGGTTTTGAGATTCTTATTCTAGCAAAAGGATAAATCCCTCCTGATTCAAGAAAGTACTCTCTCTTTAGCATCGATACAATTAGAATTCAGTGGCTAAATTATCAGTTTCCTTAGAAAAAACAAAATAGTGACAAAATTCAACGGTTGAGTTTTGGTGCTTCCTGAGGGGGCTCTGAAGGCCTGTGAAATGTATGTTAAATACGTTGCTACAGAGAGACAGCCGTAAACAGATGGTAGAGAAATCTTCCTTTTAATTAGGAGAAGTCTGTGCGTAGTGATTTGGTACATCTTTGATACCATCACTTAGGCTGTTTGGATATAAAATAGGTTGTCTTCTGGTAGGTTGTGAGAGTTCACTGGTGGCTGGGGGGAGTGTGATAAAGACTTCAGTCATTCTGTAAGAGCTCTACGTGCAGCATTTTTGCCGTATTTTCTCTATCCTTTAAACACCTAACTTCACTGTAGGAATAAATAAAATAGTCACTTTCTCAAAAATGGTAAGAAGTAGCTGCAATTCTTAACCTACCATTAGCACCAGAGTTCCACAGGCAGCACGTGGAGCTGATAGGCTTTGCAAATGGATGTGCCAGGAAGGGCAGACATCTACCAGAGCATGCTGAGAAAGCATGAGAAATTGTAATATGGAAGGAGTTTACAAAAGAGAGTCTGCTTTAGTAGATGGGAGATTCAGTGGCTGTATGAAATATGCACTATATCATACTGACTAGTGCTGCTCTGTTCAATATTAGTCCACAAAATTTGGCATACTATCTCACTCCCCATGATAATCACTGTTATGGGAGACTCAGCTTGTGGACCCTGGCAGCTGAAAAGAGAAGAGGAGTTATGCAGATGACTTCACACTGTTTAGAATTTCTGCATTTGGGGAATATTACGGAATTGCTAACAAATTAGTCTCTTTTAATTGTAGTGGCATGTATGCATTTCCTGTCCCAACATGTCCATGCTTATTCATAGCATACCAAAGAATCACAGATTATTTTTTTTTGCCTTTGAATACAAATGGCATGAAGAAAGATTGTTTTCTAGACATCAAAGAGAATGAAGTCAAAATGACCAATTCAAACACAGAAAACTGAACAGAAATCTAAATATTGGCCTGTTTTATGCCATTTAACAATAACAAGACCAGATATTGAAGAAAAAAGAGGAAAAACAAAGTGAAGAGGGGATTTTCCCACAGTTTGTATTTAATCATGGACAAAAAGTTGGTAAAAAAGTTGTAACTTGGACTGTAATGTGGTGAAAATAGACTTTTTGGACCTTAGTACAAGGATGATGTAGTAATTCAGACTGTAATCTGAATAAGACATATTGGGTACTTAAGTCTGCCCTTGCACATGAGTGACTTATTTATAGTGTTTCACCTTTCAGATTTCTTAGATCTGAAGGTACCTAACCTTACTGAAATACAAATTTAGACACTGGAGTCGCATAACTGCAGCTATGTCAACAGTGAAACACGGCAAACCAATGGTTTAGAGTAAGAAGTTAAATATATCAGAGGAAACTGGGGGATTGTAGAGGCAGAAGGTAATTTCTTACATGGAACATTGCCAAGGAATACCATCTATCTGTCGGCAAAAATATCATATGAGCATGCTTTTGTTATTCCTTCTTCCCCAATACAGGGTTTACACAGTATAAAACAAACAAACAAAAAGAAGGGGGTTGGGGGGACCCTGCCCAAACTGAAAGGGAAGAGTGGAGGCATATGTTGTCCTTTTATATGAAGGAGTGCTGCATGTCTGCAGGCCCAGCAGAAAAGGACAAAGTGTTGCACTAGTGAGGAAAAGGCACCTGAGTCTAAAGAATATGTAAGTGTGAGGAAATGGACTTGATGAAACAAATAGTAAGATTGTACAGCTTTGCTTAGTGTAAGTTAAAATAACCATAAAATGACCACACTTCTTTTTTTTCTTTTTTTTTTTGGAAGCCTTAGAAAACCTGTGTGTCTATTTGCATCTGATATCAGGAATGTAAATTCAGACTATCTGCAAGATTAGGAAAAGGTATTATGCAGCTGCTCGCGGGTATCTGAAAATTAACATTGGTCCTGGGGCAAGAAACAGCTGGAACTTCTGAGGCTTAGGACAAGAGTGTCACAGAGGGGTGCTCCAAGTAGTCTGTTCCTTCATTGTTTTGCCCCCTAGATAACGCCTCTAATTTCTAGAAGTGCTCAGCATCCAAGAATTCTCATTTGAGTCAGTAGGAAGGGACAAATGTTGCAGTTTTGAATTAGAATTATGAATTTAAGTGCTTAAACATGGACGTAAAAAATGAATTTTTTGTCTCCTTTAAAAAACAAACAAAAAAAAGAAAGTCCCATGTCTCCATTCTAAGCTGGTCCCAGATGACAGTGCAGGGGTGGTCTCTGGGCTTTGGAACCTGGCTGCAATTCCAGCAAATCCTGCATTGTTACTGTTGTAAGGCTTTGCAGAGGTGTGTTTGAAAGGGGGGACTTGCTTTGAGTGAAAGGCCATATGTTTACAGGAACCGTGATCTACCTTCCACTGGCATAGATGGGAATTTTAGCACTGAGTTTGTCAGCTTCTCCTCCAAATCGTACAGTTTTTGTCCTTTTCTTGTGCATTCAGTTTTTCTTTTCTTTGGCAAGGTCCCAAATATGAAGAACATCCACTGGCTACTAAACTGTGCCCCTGTCCGGCTCTTTCCTACAAATGTCAGTCTCTTTTGAGTTTACCTTGAACCTTGTAGACGCTCTAGTCTGCAGCTGTTCAGATTCACCAGCTGAAAAGAGTGTAGAAAGAGTTTCAAGGATAAAATTGTGACTGTGACAGTAGCTGAAGAATACTGAACAGGCTCTAATGCATGGAGGTATTGAACAAAAGCAGGATGGAGGACTTGTGTGTAGGCACTGTTAAGCTTATTGAGAAAAAAGCAAGTACATTGCTCTTGCATTGAGCCAGTAGAACATGACAACGGTAAATCATTATTAAGATTAGTTTGATTTCAGTGCATGACAGTAACTCATGACTGTTACAAATACAGCAGATCAAATTCCTTCCTGGTGTACCCCAGAAAAACTCTGTTGGGTTCATTCGCTATAACTACAACAGTGCTCTTTTGGTTGGGTATGCTTATAAATCATTTGAGTAATGCTGGTTAAAACTGAAATAACATTGATGTAAGCGAGACCTTTCACTTCAAATTGAGATGGCAAAATATGTTCAGCCTCTTGAGAGGAAATGACAATAAGCTATGGCATACTAAAGGAAAGCTGAGCATTGTAACTCTTGGGATCAGATTGAGAAACTCTTTGTAAGGCCATGGCCTCGCACTTCATATTTTCAAGTGTCCAAACTGACTTTAATTCTGTTTAAAAGGAGGACACTGAGACTTTTATTTTTCCTGCAAGTTTGCATTCTCATTTCTCTCACTTTCACAAAGAATGTTACCTCACAAACATTAAATGGGAAACATGTGCTTCAGGGCTAATGGTATTGCTGCTTTGTAAGGTCAGCTCCAAAGTCTCAATGTAAAGGCTTTGTTAATCTAAAGTGAAATAAAAGCAGCTGTCATAAAGCATGTGATATATAAACTCTCATTTAAAGTTGTATTATATTCCTCTTATTATTTTTAATAGTCTGAATTGAGACAGAGAAAAAATATTTATTGAAAGGATAAAAAACAGCGCTTTTCTAAACTTCTCAAGAAAGGGGAGACAAATATTTTGTCACTGATAAAAAGACACTATCTTTAAATGCTGTTTTTTCCCTCCCTGGTACTCATTTCTCTTAGGTCATATATTCTGCCTACAAAAGAACAGGGAGTGTTGGTATTCTGTAACTGAGTTAGCAGACAAGATAGATAAATTTCACAGCTTTTTCAAGCTGATGAAAAAACATTTTTCCTCTTATTAAGTTCTTGTTCCATCACTCGCAATCAGGGATTTAATTTTGGTTAGTGGTCCCAAGAGAGGGAATTCTCCCATGTTCCTACTTTATTTATCCAAGAGTTGCAATCAACATGAAATAAAATCAAGTATTGCTGTTCATGTCATGAGACCTCTGTGTGCTGATGAATACCGGTGTTTCTCTCACTGCAAATTGAAGTTGCTTCTGTCTTCTACTGACCCATCCAATCTCTACCTTGTATCTCGTTAAGACTAATGCAATTTATGAGGTTGAGTTACTAGGTTACATTACTACGAATGACGATTCGGTCTTTGTTGGAACAACTTCAGGTGTTGCACCTAGAGGCCCAAAGGAAATGGGTCACTTCACAGAAGGTTTGTGTTGGATGTGCAATGGGGAAAGGCCCTGGCCTTGCTGGGTTGCTTGACAGACAGTTCCAGCTACGAAATCCACGGATTCTTACCTGCCAGGACAGGGGGTCAGCAGTTGCTAGATATGAACAGTTATCCTGATGGTTTTCATTTTGGGATTGTATCTATACAGCTTTTAAGATGCATAATGTTTTAGTTATGTGTAGGTATCAAGAGAAAAGTTACTGCTTTTTTAAAAACCGTGGGTCACTCTGTGTGTCTGAGTCTTCTCTCTAAAGGTGCTTTTGCAAAGGCATGTATTAAAAGCAGGACCCTCAGACATAACTTGAAAGCCTAGCTATTTCATCAAGAAACTAAAAGCTTCTTGACAAAGCTAAACTATGAAACTGAAAACTAAAACTGCATGCAAGTGTTGGGTATGAACTTTTTCTGAAACTGTAATGATCATTTGGCTATATCAAATTACATTAAGGAAAAGCGTACAAACGTATGAGCAGTTTATAAGATGTTGGTTTGGAAATGTGCCTTTTAATGTATCTCAGAAAAGAAATAACTGAAGAAATCTTAAACTATATTTTCTTCAAAGCTATTACCTTGGCAATCAGAAAACTGGGAATATCTGTAGGGAAGTTTGGGGTTTTTTTTTTAAAAGCTTATGTACATTACTCATATGTATCATGGACGTTTATTTTTCTCATCGTGGTCGTTTTCTTCCTAGTGCACAATAGATAATTTAGTTGTGATATGGCTATATAGTCTTTGATGGCTTAGCAACAAACTAGTGACAATTTTGGCACTCTACAGAGAAAAATAAGAATAAAAATGCTATTAGTAGAAAACTAAACTAACAGTTCTATGATGTGTAAACAACACAGTGCTTTCCCTCTCAGTTTCAGCTGCCTTTTCATTTTTCTAACTTCAAAATTAATTTCTGAGTTTATCTTATTTAATATCTGTTTAATGTATTCCTATTTTCCCTCCCCACCCTCAGCAAATCTTTCTGCATTAATTGTAGATCTTCTTAACAGAGTGTAATTCTATGACAGTATAAAAAGGCTTCGTTTTCAGTGTACAATTATAGCTGTTCTTTATAGAGCCTATACCCATTTCATAACATACATCTTGAGATACTTGTTTTACTGAACTTTAACTGGAATATCCTCCAATCTCTTTTATAACTCTTTTGGATATCTTTCTTTTGTTTTTCTTTTTTCTTTTTTGGGAAATCACAGTTTCTTTTTTTACAGTTCTTCAAGAAATCAGAAACCTTATTAAAAACTGTCAAAATGGAAAAAACATGTTCTGTGAAGCCAGAATATCTGTCTAAGTGTTTTTATGGTCCCTTCTTCCTTTTACACAAGATCAAAGCATCAAGGGACAAGAAAATAGGGTGAGAAAAGTCAATTCAAGCTTGCAGAAATCACGGTCAGGCCAAATATTTATCCAGTGATTCATCAAAAATGTTGCGAAATGTAGTACTGGATTTTTAATGATCGCAGGTTTCACTGCCAGTTGTTGTAGGACATCCTGTCCTTTAAAGCAGTGCTTTAAAAAAAAAAATAAGAAAGGTCAAGTAAATGTATTAGGTCGAACCATAATTCAGGGACACTAATGGGATGGACGTATGTAATTATGAAGCAGTGGTTTTTAAAACAATGTAAATAGTTATATTGGTGGTGGTAGAAGACTTGCATTTAATTTGATGGTAGAGAAATTTCTTGTAATTGAACAAATTCCTGCTTCTGCTCCCAGAATAAAAGGATTCCTCAAGAGTGATGCAAGTTCAGAAAAGAAGTGGTACAGACATGACAACAGTCATCTCTCACACTTCAGTTCTGTTAAAATAAAAGGTGAAACTTCAGAATTTCAAACCACGAGATGGCAACCAACAGGTTACTTGTTAAAGGACACTGATGTAGTTTATAGGGATCCTTGACGTGTGGAAGAAAAGGATACACAGAAGAAGCAAACAGACCCTGAGCTCTGTTGGCAAATTAGGCATTGGTTGAGCAAGACACAGTGACAGTAGAAAACAGTAGAGAAAATGAGGTAAAGCAGAATGGTGTGAGTCAATATCAAAGAAGTTGAAGGACAAAATAATTGTGAATGCTAGTCAACAGTTTATCAAGTACAATTGAAAGATGTTTGCATGAAATCTACTATTTGGCTGAATGTTAACAAACCACTAATACAGAAGGGTTTGTTCCAACAATTTTTTCCTATCAGGAATTGCTGTATTCTAGCCCCTGCCCTTGTTCCCTCTGTAGCTGGCTGTATTTCAGATACAGACCTGTACCTTTTATATAAGGAGTAACACTACAAGAGGAGCTTAGTCTATGGAGAAGAGGGGCCTTGAGAGGCTTCAGCTCCTGAGGCACTTTCCTGAGTGCCTTTCCAGAGTTCTCTGCATAAAAATGAAGCCAGTCAAAGCACCACTGTTTTTCAGCCTAACCACTGGTACTTTCCACTATGTTTCCCACTATATCACATATCGGAGACATTTTTTTAAAAGAAAGTAGAAACAGCAGAATGTATGTACAACCATATAACCTATATATTAATGAGATAAACATACAGATAGTAAGAGGAGAGAACTAGATGCTAAGATGTAACTTCAAAAACTCAGTTTTTTGTTTAAAGGAGCAGAACTGCTGCTGAAGATAAATTTTGCTAACAAAGCATAGGATGCCTGCTATTCAAACTGCGTATCATGTGTGAGTATCCACAGCTCACTCTACAATTTATTTTAAAACCGATCCATGACCTTTTTCTCATATAGTAGTCTTAAAAGTGAGAATACATAGTTCAGTGCAATGGGCTGTAGTGTATAATCACATATAACCACAAAAGTTATATATTAATGAAGGTATAAAATAGAGAACAAACTTGGAGTGAAATGCATGGGAAAACTTTGGCTCTCGTACTACACAGAAAAGTCAAGCAGAGTTGTCTCTTGTGAAACATGAAGGAAATTATGTAACTGAAATTTTAAATGTACAAGTTTTTTGGTTTCTCCTCCTTCCAGGATTACTGAGGTAATGGAGATGGGATTCTACTAGTACTTTTCAAAATGTTATTAATGGCATTCCTGATTGCCGACTCTGAAAGACTGTATTCATTTCTTTGGGAACTGTAAAAACACTGACTGTTCCCAATCATCTTAAAGATGACCCTTCTTAGTCACTCCAGGAGACAATTTCCAGTGAAAAATCCATCAAGCTTAATACAGCATACACACCTGTGTATATGTAAGCAAGGAGAAGTGCCCAGCCTCTCTAACGTGATGAGAACTGCAGAGAAAATGGCACGTGCTACTCCATGGTGCTCACCCCCTTCTCTGGTGCTGTTGCTTTGGCTGTGTTTTCACACTTATTGTAGAGCAGCAATGAATATTAGAGCTAATGTGGTATCTTCACCCTGTTGTTAAAAGCATCAATGCCTGCCAACAGAGCACACATTTTAAGGAAATGTCAATTTCTTACTTTACCAAAGTTTTCCACATCAGAAGGCATGGAAATGTATAAGTAAAGTGGCTCAGACTGAGTAAGGTGGACAGTAATTAAAGTGCAGGAAGAAGAGGGCTTACTTAGCTTTGCTCTCTTGGGCTAATCCTTAAGACCAAATGGTGGAGAGACAATAGAAGAGGTTTGACAGAGAAGGGAACCTGATTCCCACAAGGAAAACTGTAGCCTTCTTACAATTTTTTTCTTTAGAAGATGCACCAAGGGGATTCAAAGAAAGGCTGGAGAGTTTTAGAGCTCTAGGAGGAAAGCTCCCCTCTCTTCACTTTTAAAATAAATGGTTTTGTTAATTCTCTTGCAAATAAAACAGTAGAAAGAAAATATGTGGGTTTTTTTGAGGCATGCAGAGAGGCATTTATTACAGCTGTAAAGCATTGTTGGTATGATGCTGTTATCTTTTTGAACCAGCAAAAATGTGGCTGAGTGGTGATTTAGGCTTTGATTCCTACCACCTGTGCTACACAGGTGCACCTGTGAGCTGCTGACATGCTGTGGGAAGACTTTGCTCCCTTATTTGAGGATGTGTGTAGGTTTGCTATGTGTGGGGTTTTTTTTTCTCTAAAGCAGTATAGTAGTTGTTGATTTACAGTTATTTATTTTAATTCTTTTACACTGCAAAACTAAAAGTGAAGCTGAACTCTAATGAGCAGTCAGCCTCTGATTTTCTGCATTGAATAATGGAGGTGAGTGGCTGCTGAAGTGAAGTGAGTGTTGAGGTGTGGGAATTAATTACTGAGGTACAGGAAGAAGGAGTTTTCCAAATGTAGGCTGGGGAGAAAGAGGATATGGATTGGGATAGTGAAGAGGTGGTGGTGCTTGATAGGTTAAGTGGAGGATCTGCAGATGAAATCTTGTTCCCTTCTTATAGGTGCACAAAAGGATCTGGGCAGCTCTGTATCCCCATAACTATCTCAGTATCTCCTGGTACTTGTTGCCTGTGGAGGAGGCGTTTGTCTCTGTTTATCTTAATATGTCTGTGCCCTTTTGCTCCTCTGTTGGATGAGTTGGGATTTAGGGGTCTTGCTGCCTTTTTCAGGAGTGTCTGAGGCTCTGAATCTGGTTAGTAAAGCTAGTTCTCACCTAGGCTTGGGAGCATTTCAATGAAGCTGTTTCTGTGCATGTCTAAGAAATTAATCCACTCTCTGATTGCTACCTAATGTCTTCAGTCTCTAGAGATTTGTTCTAACTAGTGAGCTTTTGGGGGAAGCAATTGTCAATTCAGTTTTCAGTTGGGCGGCTATGGAAAGATGCAAGTCATTTGGATCCGGATCCAATGTATATGTGGCCAGCCCTCTGGGGGAAAGCTGGAGGAGAGGAAAGGCACAAGAAGCAGTGTTTGATGCTTTCTGGAAAAGCTAGTTTAGCTGAGAGCCTGGCTGCCATTATACTGAACTGAGACCTGGCAGAGAGACAGGTTTAGGTTCGCATGAGGAATAGTGTTTTATTCCTCAAACTCTACAACTCTCTGAGGTAAGTTGTATGCTCTGTGTGGCTTTAAGTCATACACGCATTTTGGTACGTGGACTGTCAGATAACCTTCCCAACATAGTTAAATGCCTCGTCTTGAGTTTTAGTAACCCAGAGATGAATGCGGTCCTGGAGGTAGTGACTGGGGAGGGCTTTGTGGTCACAAGTATATGCAGCTCTGCAATGTGTTTTGTGTCTTCTGATGTGTAGGAAAGAGAAAGTTCGTGATGCTGTGGCTGAGTTGTTTAGAGGAAAGTAGTAAATGTCTGCCACTGTAGTCCTTATCGGTCTCAGGCTGTCACGGGCATCTGGGGAGATGGAGGTGGTGGAGCTCGAAACCAAAAAGGGATTTGTACAGGTGTGTGTGGAGGTTAGTGCTTTTCAAAGAGTTCCTCCTTGTCTCTTCATGCTGATCTTAAAATGCCACATATGAATGGGAAATGGTTGAAGTACTGTATTTTTTTAACTCCTATATTCAGTTCATTTTGAATTTATGCAAATAGGTCAGCCCCATAAGTAGTTTTATTTTTTTGCTCCTTCTCATGAGGAAGAAAGAATTTCACCAAGTTTAAAAGAAAAAGAGAAGTTTGTATGGAAAACTTTAGGTTGGGGTGAATTAGTCCAACTCTTGAAATGGTCTTTATTCCAGATGAAATGTTACCAGCTTTAAGACCAGTGCCTGACACTGGTGTAAGGCAGGTGTGCTTGTGATTAGAGTATGGATGTGAAGTGTGGTTCTGCTGCCTCAGTGGATCACAGTAACTATAGGAGGCAGAGAATCAGCTGGTATTGGTTATCCATCAAGATGTATGCCTCCATCTGGCTTGCTGCCTGGCACACGCCTGTGCAGTAACAAGAGACAGGCAGGACTTATGAGTACATTAGGAGACAATTTGACACAGAACTGAGCAGGCAGCGCAGAAGATGAAACAGGGAGTTTTAGAGGTAGGCGTAGAGTAGATTACCAAAGCACTTCTCTTTTCCATGTGTTTAATTTGAGTTCTGACTTCGTAATAAGTGATCCCATGTGGTGCTTCCTTAAAGTAATACTTACCTATTGTAATCCTATAAACATTCTGAGATACCTGAAGTATGAAGTCATTTTAATCTATTACCTGGAATGTACTAATCACACTCAACAAATTTTTGAACTGCTATTAAATATTTGAGTGTCATTTTCCCTCCTCATTTTGCTCCTGCTGCCCCGCCAGGGGTGGAGATATTACTGTTTCTGCAGAAACCCTGGTGTAGATACAGCTGTATCGTGTATAACCAGGTTGGTGGTGAATGGTGGTTGAATAGAATGTTTTAGCCGAATGTGTATGTTTGGACAATATAAATCAATAGTCTAATATAGTGAGTAACTTTCTCCTCAGTTCAGCTAGTAGTTTTTAGAGAAAGTATTACTACAGGGGGGCAACTTCTTTATCTTTTTCTTTCTTCTTTATTTTTTTTCTTCCATCAAATATATGATAAGCATAGTGACTGTTGCTTTTTACCAGACAACTTGTATAGCCCTGGCTTGACTCTTGGTAAATGTCTTGAAATCTCACTGGGTTGATTATACTCATTTTGGTGATGTGAAACAAAAGAAACAATGTTCCGTGCTTGTAGGTCTCTCTGTAAGGAATAGCACTGAGAATCTGAGGAATGCAAGAATTTTCCAATAAAAACATCATAGTAATTGCATTAAATGAGTGAATCATACATGTAATCTTTCAAATATGCTGGCATGGATTTTGTTAAGACTGACTGACTTGGCTAGTGTGATAGGTGCTATTCTTTAGAAACATACCGAATGATAGTATAGAGGTCTTGTCTGAGCTTAAAACAAGGTAGGGCCAAGTGAGGCTAGGTCTTGGACGTGAAACCTCCTGGGACACAATAGTTTACAGAAGCAGATACTTTTTATTTTGGGAGATGCTGCACTGCTAGAAGTGGTCTCTCTAATTACCATCATGATCCTGGCAATCTGTTGACACTAATAAAAATCAGCCAGGTTGGAAGGGACCTTAGGAGGTTGCCCAACACTGAATTCAGAAGTCTAAAGTTCCTTAATTAAGGAAGCATAATAATTTCTCTAGAAAATAGGTTATGCTTTGGTTGGTACAGCTGCATATGCTGTTAGCCTTCATTGTTGCCAGGTCGCATGGATCACTAAAGTTTAACCTCCTGCCCACCAGGACCCCAGAGTCTTTGCAGTGGAGCTGCTAGCCACTCAGTCAATTCCCACTCCAGGCCCTGTACAGCTCCTCCATTGTAAGAGGAGAACTAGGTTCCTTGAGAGACAAAATTCCTGCTCTTATTCCCCCTGCTGAACTGTGATTTGCTTTAATAGGCTACCCTCTTTTTCCTACTGTAATTGGCTGTATAGGGTTGCTGCTGCATACTGGTTAAAAAGTTGCCATGTTCCATCACCAAAAGGATTGCTTTTTAGGTCCGAAGCAATGGTTGTACAGCCTAGACCTGAGAAAACATGAAGAAAATCCAGATAATCTTGGGGAAGGTTCTGAAGCTTTCTAAATGAAGGACACTAGAGGTGCAATGCGTAGGTGCAAGATCCAGTTTGCTGGTGTCTCCAGCACTACTTTCAGTAGTACCATTTTTCTCAGAAGTTTTCTACGTACAGCTCTTGATCAGGAGTCACCCTGCTAAAGTAATATCACACAGTGAGGTGTTTGGCCTGACTTAGAAACTTCTTACCCTACCATTTGGTTTTATGTTTCTATTTTACCCTAATTTTCCTAAGACCCATTGTTATGGGATTCTCTGTATTCTAACTAATACAATTCAAGTTTTCATTTGAATACAGCATGACTTGCCAAAACTGATCATGAAAGGAGACATGCTTGTACTGAGTAGTAAATAAATAAGAGCTTGATTAATCTGAATACAAACCTAGGCTCAGAACACAGGTTAATAGTGAAATACTAGTTATTCTATATACTAATATATAGAATGCTATACTATGAACTATTCTATGTATATAGAATACTATATACTGTGTACTTGACGGTTTGTGTTGCTACAGAGCACAACATGTGATCCCCACCCAGTGAAGTGGAAATGCTCTTAAAACCCAGAAATTAATTTCTTCATTTGCTATATGCATCCAGTGATGTTGTAATTGTGGAAATTAATTGTTTTGGTTTTTTTCTTTTTTCCACTTAATTTTTAAATCATACACAAACTATGCTATTTTCTGTTCCTGTCTCTTTCAGGGATAACTTTAGTGCAAATTCTAAGATATATTGCTTGATGCTGAGGGACAGATATAAGCTAATTGTCCAGTGCTATTAATTTAGTGAAATGTCAGACTTAAATATCTTTCTCTGACAAGTTTCCAGAAATTAATTTCATCTTTTTCTGTTTTTTCAAGCAACAAATGAGCAGTGATAATAAAGAAGCCAATACTGATCTAGGAGAGAAAATGTGAAGAATGAGACACTACAGCCCTCATCAATGAAAAAGCAAATAGTCTTACAATTGAGGTGGTAGGGGCTCACAGTTTTTTACAGGAACCTTCCGCCTGTGAATTGGCACTTGATTGCATTTAATTTCTTTGAAACAAGAATCAAAGTTGCAAAAATGCATTCTTTTCTGTTGGGCACTTGCCTCTTTTTTTTTTGTAGCATCGAGGACAGCTTATGAGCTTTAGTCCTCAGTTTGTGCCACTGAAGCAGTGACTCCTTTAATTTTTTAATTGGTTTCGGGGTAATTCCACCTGCTGTTGGAAAAAAGAAAAAAAAAATAAACATCTCTGGCAATAGCCATGATGCATATGCAAAACTGACACCCTCAAGGACTTTTTCAATTGAAAAGTAAAAAGCATCACAAAATTGGTTCCTTTCAAGGCTTCAGAGAATGCTCAGGTACGATAAAATCATAGGCCCTGTAATTTGCTGGTTCTCAAGTATTTATTAAAGTGTATTTATCAAAGGAAATTCTTGACTGCTGGTCCTCTCTGCATGTGGATCTAGTACTAACTTCCAAAACCTGTTCTTTCTCTTTTCTTTTCCCCTCCCACCCCAAGTTTTACTCTAGGTGCTTTTGACTTGGTGAGACACATCAAATAATCCTACTGCTGGCACTTGTGAAAGAAGGGGTGGATTAGCTCAATGGTTAAACACCTATCAATAGAAGGTGATTTTGCTTGTATTGGAGGCTTCTTCATAGTAAAACCAAAAATACATTCTGATTCTTTATGAATGAGACAGCTATACAGATACTTCGTGGATAAGATACAAGCTGAAGAATACCATATTCCTTCTGAATCTCCACAAAGAATGTGCTACTAGATTATAGCTTTGATTGTCTTTGTCCCTTACAAAGTAAATATTTGCACATTGCAACACACCGAATTGTGGCAGTTATTGTTTATTGACATTATTTATAAATTGGGATTTAGGATGACTTACAGCCTTTTTAAAATGGTAGAGAATGTATTTCTTCTTGCACCTTTTTGGTGTTAAGTGCTTTGTATGGCAGGGTAGTTGCTGGAAATTGTTGCTGCTGTTACCAGCTTAGGTATACAGTAATAGAGTAGCTCAAATCAGGGATAGTTGTCTGTGAGCTATCTGCTAATGCTTTGTTCATGCAAGTACTTATTCAGACTTGCTTGGTTCATGCAGTTCCCTGCTCCATTAATAGTTCAAAGAACTCTCAGTGGCTCTCTAAATTGGCTTAAAGAATGCTGGAAAAACATCTCGAAAACTGATGTTAAGTGGATTGTCTTTGTTCTCCATTTGATGTTGGTTTAAATTGTTTTTAAGTTGTTGTATAGCTATCCAAATAGATAGGTTAGTGTTTAGAGAGGGAAAAAATAATGGGAAAAGTTAACACAACTTTAGTATTCAGAAAAGCTGGAGTTTAAACATTTGTTCCAACTCTGCAAAGACTCCTGCTTTCCAGTGGACTGTACAATAGCATTTTCTTTATGCTCTTCTGTCTTTTAGAGTAACATTTAGAGTAACAAATTCTATTAGATTTTTTTCATTTCTAAATATATGCAGGAGAATTAATAAGAAATCGAGTCTAGTTATCTTATTAAAAAAAAAGTTGCTGGGAGGGGAGAAGAAAGTAAAAAAACCCAAACCACCACCACCCTCCCCATCATGCTGCTCTTCTGAAATGCCCATGCCTTTGTTTGTATTGCATAATTAAAACAGGATGTTGGCTTTTTATAGGAAATTAGGAAAGCAATCAATGCATAATATGATAAATCGCTTTAGGACATGTTAAGAAATGCCCTAAGAATGGACAAGGTACAGTGTTACTCTTGGGAAGCAAACAAAAGAACTGTCCCCTCTTGCTGCAGAGAACCAATGCAGTCAGTTGCTGAACAAGGGAGAGCTAGGATTATTGTAAATTCTGGTTTCGCTGAAGAGCAGCAGTTCGTATAGCTGGGAAGCAGAGTAGGACTGTGGCAGCCTCCTGAGTGCAATGTGAGACTGAGTGTTACAGAGTTGATACTGCCATGAACAAGAGGCGTAGGAGGGAGATTGTGATTTGCTGCTGGCTAGACTTGCTCCAGAGCACTTTGGGTTTTAATATGTGGTCGATTAATATTTTTGAAGAGAATATTGTCCAGTTGTTTTGACCACCTGGAAGGACAGTGACAAGAATCCTCCAGTTAAGTGGGTTGTAGAGAACAACAGTGAACCTTGAAGAGAGCTTGGTGTTGGCCATAATGCATGAGGGTATCTTGGAGCTGTGTACAGAGCCCTGGAAACACTTCTGACTGGTTCCTTGGGGAACAGAAAGGCAGAGAAAACAAGATAATATTGAGAAAAATGAAATATTAACTGTACCTGCATTTTGCCTTGAAGATTTCTTGGAAAGTCCTGTCAGACAAAAATACATCAGCAGAAGTGTTATCCTATCTGAATGGGAGTGTGGGTAATGGTTCCAACAACTTCATCTCTTTATAAAGACCACAAATTATATTTGTTTACTAATAATTTACAGGGAAGAAAAAAAACTATTCCAAAACCCATACACAGTTCTTACCTTTGTATTTTATTTGTGGATTCATTAAACCAGCCAAACCCCACCCCCAGTAACTTACATGCATTCAGTTCCTGAAAGCTGAGCTCCTGAAAAATTTAATATAATTGCAAGAAAAAGAAGCTTGTCATTCTTAAGTCTGATGAGCAGTTAGGTCAATGAAAGTCTGGCCATTGTTGCAATCTTTCTTTTAAGTCACTGAATTTTAAATATAAAATGAGCCTTTAAATTATGCGAGATGCACTATAAAATTGTCTTACCAGCATGGCTGCAAACCTGAAACATCTTAAGGAACAGCATGTATATTTTTAAAGCGATGTGAGGGTGTTCTGAGAGTATGTTCTTAGCATGGATACATTGCACTGTCTGCCAATACCTTCTGGGGGAAACTTGTCTGTAAACTTTTTCTGGTAACTCTGGTGTACAATGATGGCTTCATAATGAACACAATTGGATTTTTATCAGAATAAAAAATGCTCTTCAGTTTCATTTTAATTGTTCTATGAAGTAAATGAGATGGCTTTAACTGGTGTTTGTTGGCTTAGCAATGAGTGAAAGCAGTATCAGCTGATGAGCTAACATTTAGTGGAGCAAACTGGTCAGGTAAGTTGCAGGTAGTAGAAAGCAGCATCCCATATAGCTAGTGGTAATTTAGAGTGTGTTTTTTACAGCTAGGTTGAAATAGGAATTGGTTTGCCAGCCCACAGCATAAGTACAGGTATGGCTTAGTATTTTAATGTCTCTTTCATCTGAAAACCTCAAAAGAACAAATGGATGAGGTCTCCCAGTACCATTGTCTTGTATGACAGCGTTATGAGCTGCAGTGGAATAGTGAGTTACTGCTTCATCTATCTAAAATCCATAGAAGCGTTGTGTTGCTATATGACACAAATAATTCCCAATCTTCTACTAAATTCTTGGTCATTGCCACTAGCAAACTCTTCATGTCACTGCATATGAGCTGGACAAAACCTTGCTTGTGACAATAGTGAGATCAAAATCAGAATAGTCAAAGCTTCAGTGCTGGTCAACCCTGTTAATTTGCATAGACTGTGTACTAGCCACAGGTTTGCTTTCTCAGTGGATTTGTGTGTTCATAGAATAGAATCATAGAATCATTTAGGTTGGAAAAGACCTTCAAGATCATTGAGTCCAACCATCATCCATGCCCACTAAACCATGTTATGGAGTACCCCATCTACGCACTTTTTTTAATACCTCCAGGGATGGTGACACCACCACTTCCCTGGGCAGCCACTCCATTAGAAAGAAAGGAAATGCAACAGATTTTGACGTATCCAAGCTGCTATTGAGTAGCTTCTAGAAGAACAGGATAGCAGCCTGTGAGGCAGAGATGGTTGGATTTACTGTAGAAATAGAGACAATGAACAATGCTATTTTGGCAAACTGATCAAGTAGGAGCACATAGATGAACTCTACTGTAAATACCAGATCTCTGGGGCCTCTCATCTTCCTCTGATGTTAAGCTGATTAGTTAGGAAAATCAATGCAATTTATAATGCAATTGAAAGCAACTTGTTGTCAGCTTAAATGTTAACTATAAAAAAAAAAATAATCATCATCATTGGGAATAATATTTTTTCTTTATGCTGTTAACAAGACCGGTTTAAAAATTAATACAGACACTAACAGTGGTGGGTGGACAGCCTTAACCACAGCTCTTTCTTGGGCTGTTAAGTGGTATGACCTAAAGATTTGCTTTAGCAGTGTATGGCCTGTAAGTGAAAAAAGTTGTAGTAGTAACCTAAATGTTGAGGTATTACCAGTTCTGAAAATTACTCTTAGCTGTATTGGCATATCTACTTGTATCCAAGTTTCACAGGAAATGTATGTCACAAGTAATGTTTATCAAGGCAGATGTTGCCACTAGGAGTTTCATCTGAGTTTAAAAAAAACAACCAAACAAAACCCCACTAAAACTGCATTTTAATTTCCAAAAGCATGAAATATTTCTTATTACTTGGGAGAAGAGAAAGCAAGATGCCAGCTGATTCCAAAAAGACTGTCACAAAGACTTGAGGTTTAGCAAATATACTGGGTGTTTTCAGCAATGCCTTTGAGGTTCACCCACTAACAGTACTTCTGAAAAATGTCTTTAAAGTCTGCATCTTATTCTTTTGATGGATTACCAGAATCTCAGGCTCATGCCTGAATTTAGTGCAACATAAACTGCAGCTAAGGCAGAGAAGGAGGAAATGAGATGAGAATGCCTGAAGAAACTTTGAATGTCCTTGCTTTGATGTATTTTGCAATCTTAGCATGACTTCATAGCTGGCAGTATACAATATATACAGGACTCGGAGAGCCAACACAGCGTGACAGCCTGAAACAGAAGTATGTATTATATATCAAGAGAAAAGTGAACTAAAGATGTCAGGAGTAACTGCAAAGTTCAAGCAAAGTTGTTATGAAAGTGCCGATTGTGGCTCCATAGTTATGAATTGACTTGTTTTCTATTTCTGAAAAAAACGGTATTAAGTCCCTGTGATATTGAGAAAGAATTAGAGCGCTTTCACTCTCAGATCATAGTGAAGAATAAATAAAGGTTATGTTGCTTTTCTGTATAGTGTGTGTACCTGCCTGGGTGTTCTTGCACCTTCTGAAATAACACGTTTTACTTATTGTCAGACTTGGGAGACTTATTACTTTCATGTATGAACCTCTATATGCAACTTGTAATTAGATTTAAGCCTAACTGGAGACCTCGCTAGACAAGCATGCTATGAACAGAGATTGTTAGACATCATAAATATTACAGGGAGAAGAGTAGGAGTAATGAAAGGTGCTTAAAAAGATTTCTTTGCAACTTGCCTGAAGGGGGAAGCGCAGACAAATGCGTCACTGTTACTGCCCCCAAGTTCAGCAGATCTTTTGACTGTTCAGGGCTTCTGAGATTCAGCTGTTTTAATAGTAATCCTGGCACATTGTGGAGATTTTGCTTTTCATTTGTACTTAGATCTGATTTCTTCAGTGACAAAACTGTTGGTGTTTTAATCACTTTTAAAAAAATGCTTGCGAACACTTGAGAACTGATATTCCTAAGACAGCAAGAAGCAGCTTCTTGACTGTATATCAGTGGCAATTGTTACAAAATCTGCTTGCTCACTTTTGTGCAACAGCATAAATCCTGGGAACAATTTTGGAAGTGGAATTAGAAGAAAAGCAGTAATTTGACTAGCAGAATTCTTATTTGGCATATAACATTGGTGACTGTTGTGTTCTTTCTGCTTTCACATCACGTTGACCAGGAGAAAGTACAACTTTATTTGGCAACATTATAAATCTGATCTGGGATTCCTCTAGCTGCTTTTTCACTTTTCTGCATGTGTGTGTGCTCAAATGGGTGTTTGCAACGTAACCACCAAGTAGAGTGCAACCTTTTAACGCTAGAGGAAAAGTAAGGTCTGTCCTGACAACATAAGTGGATGCATCTATTGTACTGAAAGACAAAGGACCAAGATCTCCACTGTTTTTTTCTTTACAGACTATAGTTCTGTTTCATCTGTAGACAATTTGGCTTCAGGAGGGAATGCACAGTCCTGAAACAGTGCAATACTGTGACCAGCACGAAGGATGGGATGTGATTTCAGAGGCAGGTCCGCTATTGCACTGTAAAGCTGAAATCCTCTATTGTTGAAAGATTAAGATGCCATCTGTTACCTCTTGCAGCAGTACTTACAGTTTGATTTCCAGCTTCTCAGCCAAGTATCTGTTGTCAAAAGCATTCACGTCTAAGGTAAAAGAAAGAAGGATTTTGCCAAACAAATAGTAAAAAATGAAAAACTCTCCATGTTCATGGTTGTTCCAGATGAAGATTATATTAAAGACATGTTTAGGTAGCATGGTTAAACTTGGCTTTGGTATTTTATTTTATTTTTATTTAAAGTGTATTTGCATTTATAATACAGCTTTTTTAATTAGCTAGTCACACACTATATTCATTGTTTAAGAAATATACATTTGAGACAAGTATATATAACATCTTGAATGTAGCCTCTAGTCCTCTTACTTCAAGGTACTCTAATTCATTATGATCCAGTATATTATACTGATAGTGGGGGAGATACTGAGAGATGCAATGATGAGCAAAGAACTTTCTCTCTGAATTGTCTTATCCATTTTATGCATACTTCTACATTTATAGCAAAGGTAGGGTAGAATAGTGTTAAGGTAAAAATGGAGTCAGCTGTACGAAGGCTGAAGCCTAATCGGTGAGCATGGGCAGACAGAGTAGAGGCTAGGCCTTGGCTGAAGAGGAATTTCTCCTTTTCTCGGAGGAGGCCTCATTCCCTGAAACATAGGTGTTCTGCTTATTTAAAACTCATTAGGAAAGCACTAAACCTGTAGTTTAAGACTACTGACTTGCCAACTGAAAATCCAGCTTTGTGCACTGTGACAAATACAAGAAGTTAGCTCTGTTTTGGTGGAGAATAGTAGCTGTGCTATTCCAACAAAACATCAGAACACAGCTCCCTTTTACTTGCTTCCAAAACACATCATAAATAATTCTTCACCCGCACAAAGTCCTCAAGCTTCTCAAGGTTTAGTGAATTGTGTGTGATGAGCAAACAGTGCTGTGTTTTTTCATGGAGGAGATGTGTTTCTGTGTGTTGTGCTTTAACCCCAGCCAGCAACTAAGCACCACGCAGGCACTCGCTCGATTCCCTCCCACCTAGTGGGATGGGGGGGAGAGAATTGGGGGGAAAAAATAAAGTAAATCTCATGGGTTGAGATAAGAACAGTTTAATAGGATGGAAAGGAAGAAAATAATAACGATGATAATAATAAAATGACAATAATAATAATAAAAGGATTGGAATATACAAAACAAGTGATGCACAATGCAATTGCTCACTGCTTGCTGATGGATGCCCAGTTAGTTCCCGAGCAGTGATCTGCACCCCCAGGCCAACTCCCCCCACTTTATATACTGGGCGTGACATCACATGATATGGAATACCCCTTTGGCCAGTTTGGGTCAGCTGCCCTGGCTGTGTCCCCTCCCAACTTCTTGTGCCCCTCCAGCCTTCTTGCTGGCTGGGCAAGAGAAGCTGCAGAATCCTTGACTTTAGACTAAACATTACTTAGCAACAACTGAAAACATCAGTGTGTTATCAGCATTCTTCTCATACTGAATCCAAAACATAACATTATACTAGCTACTAGAAAGAAAATTAACTCTATCCCAGCATCGGAGCAGCCAGAGGATAATGTGCTTACCTGGATGATGGCTGAAATCTTTTCTCTCATCCTGCAGCTTACAGGGATAGGGATCGGGTGGCAGGACTGACCAGGACACTGTGGCATTATAAGCTCTTATTCCTTTTTTTGCCAGGTTACTGTGTCAAGCAGGCAAGCTTGACATCTGTGGGGAATGCAGAATTTCTTTCCTGTACATTTCACAAGTTCATTGAAAAAAATATGGTGATAAAAGTTTGTGGTTACATGTAACAAGAGAACTTATCATCCAAAGCAGCCTTTGCTGGAACTGAGTGAGGCATATCTTCCTGCTTTCTGCTTTTGCCTGTACCTCTATAGGACTTAAAATACAATTGTTTTGATAATGGAAGACTGCTGGGTAACTAACATCTGAGAACAAAGTAAAGGATTTAATGGATCCGACATGGACTTAGGGTACATCTAAAACTGGGCTCAGCAACCTAATTTTCAGTATAGAATCTCTGGATTCATTCCTTGTCTTGACAGTGTTCATTCTTGCAACTAATTTCTCATAGATTACCATAAATTCTTTCCTAAAACTTTAAGGTAAACTAAAATAATACCGAACAATGGGGGCCAATTTGTTGTTGTTCTAACATTTTGCATGTGCGATACTACTTCAGGATTTCCAAGCTGACTCAATGTCCTTTGACAAACAAAATGCAGTCTTGATAAATGAGCAGCAGATTAAAACAACTACCCTGCCATTTGAACGTCCTCTGTTAACTCATTGACGCTGATGTAAAATATTTCACTGACCCACTCAATATAAGTAGATAGAATGTGCTCAAATGAGAGGAAATAATTTTGGAGAAAAGTCCACGAGGAACTCGTAAGAAAGTGTTGAATTATCTGACATGCAGATATGTGATGACTGTAAAATAACGACAGAAGAGATTAATGAAACAGACGGTTGTGTTATGAATTAATCAAATGTCAGGATACAGTCTAGAGCGGTGGGGAAGATGGTTTGCATGTACTCGGAGAACTGTGCCAAATGTAGTTTACAAATGTCTCTGTGGAGAGCAAAGGGCTGAGCTGATTTCATAGTGCCCCGATGGCTCCCTTGTAAGTGATGTGTGTCCGTTCTAGAGAGGTTGTTGAGTGGACAGTCTTGGTGTGAGATGGTATGCTTCTTTCAAAGCACTAGTAGCTGTGAATGGCATACTGGCAGAGGGAGTGTGCAGTGACATGAAAAGTCAGTTTGGAAAGGGTGGGTGTTTGAACCTCTCTGGAAAGTTTGCAGTAAAACTCAAAGTTAAAATACTCTGCAAATTTGGATCCCCGTATTACTGTTAGGTTCCCAGCCATCACCGTAACCGGACCATTCTGTGTACCTGAAATGTCTTGTATGGCTGTTTTGTATATATGCCCTCGGTTCATACCATGCTGCTGATGAAACAACCTTGGGTTGTTTTTTTTCTTGACATCCCCTCTCCACCCATGCTCAAGCTGTCTGATATCTTAACCCTGTGCTCTTTCTTTACCAAAATGTAAAACCTGTGGTGGCAGAAAACATGCTGAAAATCTGAATGGGGTATTGTCTCACCCCACATGCAATATTTGGCAGCTTCAGAGTGACTGTAATCACAGCTGCTTTCAAACCTGCTTGCTGTCAGAGCATCTCCCACAGGCCCTGTGAAAGCCAAAATTAAGACCAGAGCAGGAGCAATAAACTTCTGTCTTCAATGGTTATAGACATCCCAAAGCCTACTCAAAGGTGTGCTTAAACTGTAGCCAAAATTGTCGCTTTTCAGTTGGAGTTGCAGAGGTGGGAAAAAACCTTACCCTTGATACTGTTAATGGTTCAGTGTTGAAGAAGTCTATGGTGTAGTGATTTACTTACTTGGCTTAGCATCTTCAAAATTCTTGCATTGGGGAAATACTGATTACATCTAAGGCCCTTTTTGAATGTGTTCAACTAAAGAACTTTTTGGGAGACTGCAGATTTCTGTCTGTAGATGTTAGGCCCCCTATTCCCATCCTCGTACTTGCAAAATTATCAGTGCTGTCACCCTACAGTAATTTCACCCCACAGAAATGTCATGATCAGACCCATGGATAAGTAGGACTCTTGCAACACATTGAAAATATAAATGAAACCAGTTACTCTTTCTGAAGAACTTGTAAAGTTCAGTCTGGTTCTTGAGAAACCAACACAAATGTTCCTTTTTTTTTTTTTTATGGGGCTAGTTTTAAAGTTGTTTAAATAAATAAAAAGCCCCAATGAAAAGGGATCTCTTTTTTTACAAGTGATTTAATTCCCGCTGCTAGAGAGGATGTAATCCAGATGACTCTCTCAGGGGATGGGAAGGACTTTTGCCAATATTCCTACATAGCTGAAGGATTCACCAGGCAGTCTTCCTAGCTGGGAGTTTTACCTCCATCTTAGACACCCATTCCCCCTTTCTTAAATCTTTTGAGAAACAAAAAGGCAGCAAGGGTTCAAGTAAAGACCTTAAAAGGAATTCCTCATTAATTTTAAAAGGTAGTTTTGCAAACTTTTGGTAAAGCAGTGAACTGACATTATGCAGCTTATTTTCATTTAGTAATGTAATGATGTGGTGATAGAGTATTGCCATTTTACCAAAATGTATCTTTAGCAAGAATTCCAAAAGTTTTGATTGAAGAAATAAAAGTTGTTCAAACTTAACATCTAATAATAAAGATTTTGAATAACTGAACTCATCTCTTCCTGTGGTGTTACTTCTTTTTTAAAAAACAAATATTTGCCCCAGCTTTTATATTTTTTGGCTTTTTTTGCTCTACACATTATTCTAGAGGTCAGGGGGCCTTTGGGCTTAAAAATTTTACCAGATGTTGCATCTTTCAAAAATCCACATTTTCTGAATCCCTTTTGTGGTCGCATGAGTTGTTTAAAACATTGTGATTAGTGCCATACCTACTGATCATAAATCACAGTTTCTTCATGAAGTATTTCTTTGCTTACATTTTATTTATTCATCATTCAGTATTGCCACCGTGAAAAAGTATTCTACGAAAGCTTTGTTCACGTAAACTTCTCTGAAACATAGACTTTAGACTAACTTTTTGAGTAAAACATGAATTAATACATAACTAATTCTGATTGCTTCCCAAGTCCTTTGCTTCAGAACATCTTCACCGTTTAAAAAACAACCAAACAAAAAAACCTTCTGATATCATTCAGTTAAAAAGGAATACCTTCTTTTTGCTCCCTGTAGGGGTGCACAAGTGGAAGGATTCTCCTGTGTCAGCTACCTGCTGATGTAACAGCTGACACGCCTACAGTCATAACAGCAGGGTCTGATCCAGCATCTCTTTCCAAAAAGAACTGGTCTTTCTGGATGTTCTCTGTGTGACTGTGGATGCTGTGCTTTAAATCATTGGATTTTATTTCATTCATCTTCATTGCAGTGTGTATTTACTTTTTCACATTATGTAGCTTGCTTTCCTGTGAGCTAATCCATTGGTCAGCAATTCATAAAAGTAACATTCAAATGAATGAACGCTCATAATCTGGTCCTCTGTGAATTCAGAGGTAAGATTAGCATGGATGCATACATCAAGCCAATCTCTTTACAGCTAGGCACTGTATGAAGTATAGTAAACAAAAAAACATCTTTTGGGCTCTTCTCAGCAGAGATCAGATAGAGTAGCTGGAGGAGCACAGGCAAATATCTGATTTCATTCTGGCATTAATCTGCAACAGCTCATGGACTATTTTAGGAACTGTCTTTGCATTGTTGGGGCTGAGTTTCAAGTAGTGCTGCAAAGTCATGGGTACTCTCAACAGGCAGAAAAATTCCCCCAAATTAGAAGTGAAATTAGACTAGCATAAATAGTGTTATAACAGTAAGATTAATCAGGTAAGGGAATCATTTGTGGGAAATTATCATTAAAACGTCAGTGCCAGAGATGTTCCTGTACTGCACGTAGTGTAGATCATCCTTCACTGAAAAGGAAGGAATGGGAAAGTCTGTTCTTCCTCAGCAACCGTAACACAAAGCACTGCTGCTTTTGTGCTTGTACATTCTTTTTCATTTAGCAGCAAACTTCTTGGTGAAGATCAGAAAACTCTTTAAATAACCACTTCCTGGTATGTCCTTGAGTTGCTGATAGCTCAAAGGAGAAGCTTTTTTTTAAGTGTGAGTATTCTGTTCTTGATCATGGCTTGTGTGGGACTGTTTGTGGCTGATTAGTATGTATAAAGTGTAAGTAAAAATCATAATGATTTGTGTATGTACAAAACTATGACCAAATGCCTTTTTCCACTGTCAAAAGCTGTCACATGGAAGCACTTAGAAATGGCCACCTGACTTAGAAATAGACCTTGGATCTCTTTAATCTGATATTCTGTCTTCATTTGTGACTAACACTGGGCTGAGAGGGAGGTGCACAGAATTCTAGTGTATGTTAAAGTAGGACAGTTTCCAACTCCTGTAATAACTGTAAGGTGTTTTCTCAAAACCTGTTCTAAATATATAATGTTGTTTTGAGATGTAACATTGGTATTTTGCACAAGGATGTGTTGCCATTTTATAAGGAAAAATTAAACCAACTTGTCTTAAGGAACAAAACTTCATAGGTTTAAAACAGCGGGAATTGAATATGTAAGTGAGGAACTGCTGGCAGCACTTCAGCTGAAGTGTCAAAGCACTCAGCTGATCACTTTATCAGCTTTTACGTATGGTTTTTCACCTCTCCACTGAGGTGAACAGCTGAGGAAGGACTGTACCTGTAGTATCCATAGGCACTCCTGAATGTGTCTGGTTATGGCCGCACAGTCTCTTCCTTGATGAAATTATCCTTCTACAGTACTAAAAGTACGTCTAAACTGCAGGTCTTTGGAATGCCTTCAAACTAGTATGCCACAGTGTGTAGTTGGCTGAGTTTAGGTCCATTTGGGGTAGAATAAGATATGGTACCATCCCTTCTCCTTTCTTTGCATCAGGAGGAGGCCAGGCACATGGGCCAGATTTGAGGCATACAAAGTATGTCCAGATTTAGCCTCAGTCAGGAAAAAAAAAAAATCAATATCTTTTCCGTGAAATGGTATTTGTGTCACAAATAACTAAATTAAAAAAAAAAAAATTAAGCCAGTTGCATTGAACTTTTAGCGATTCAGAAAATAAATGCCAGTTTCTAACCAGAATTTCTGTTGCTAGCTTGTTGGAGTCCCTGACTACTATTGCACATCAATGTTAGGACCTTCAAAATAGCCTAGCAAAATTGATTCTTCCTTGCATGATTGTCAGGTAGCAGGGGAAGATTGGAAAGGGCCACTTTCCTTAAAGAAGAATCTGTTGGCTACTGGTTGTTCTACAAAGGCTCCAACAGTCCATCTAGCAGTGAAGCAGGGAAAGACTACAATAAAATTAGGGAGTCCTAAAATAAGAGATAAAAGTCGAAGATAAGCATCTTTTTTTCGTTATAGTTCTGCAGCTTCCTGTTTATTCATTTTGTGCTTTAACTATAAAACAGGAATATGGTAGTGATAGCGATTTATGTTCTCTGTTAATGTGAGCTGCAGTTAAAACCTCACAAGAGTTGAAGGATGGATAAAGGAAAACTAAACAATCCAGGAGCTCATTTATTTTCATACCACAGTGGGTCACAGTAGTACCCCCAATAGGACAGAGGAGAAAAAAAATGGAAAACCAGGACCACCTTCAGCAGACTGAGGGTGGGGAGGGTAGAAAGCCACAGGTAAAATTGCGTTCGATTGTTTTATACTAAATTTGTACGTTGGCCAGAATCCCTGATACAAATTCTTCACACTGGAAAAATGTTTCTCAGGGGAATCTATCTTATTACTTTTTTTCCATTTTGATGAAAAAAGTAATGATATGAAGTGGAAAACGTCAAGTAAAATTAATCTAAATATTGGCCTCATGTAACAATAGAAAACACATTTTACTGTGTGATGGTGTTATTCACTAAAGACCTTAAGTACAGGTGTGCCAAACTGTCAGGACATTTTTATACAACTGATCCATTTTCCTTTGCTAGAAAATGCTGCAGTCCCTAGGGCTTGTTCTCCCCTTGGACCATGACCTAGGAAAGTTTTTAAATACTTGATGCAGAAGACCTGCCACTCCATTCCTTTTCATACCCATAAATACAGTCCCAAATGGGGATATTTTCTATCAGTGGTCGTGTGGCTCTTACTGCTGTGCCTAAGTATCTCACCTGGACCATTTCTGCTTTCTCAAAGACAATAGTGTGAAAGTAAGGGACAGACACCATAGAGCTGGTGTGACAACTGCAGTCTAAACATAGATACGGTTTGCTTTTGTTGCATGTCTACAGCAAGTCTGTGCTGTGCGTGTCCTATCCCCAACATATGGAAGTAGAGCAGGAACCAGAGCACCATTTGGAGGGGGTAATGGAAGTCTGCAGCTGGAGTCTGCTGCTCGGGATCCCTGAGGGTGTCCCTTGGGGACCTCACTAAAAGAAAGCTGTTCATCAATGGTAAGGCTAAGATGCTATTGTTGTACTCCAAAACAGAGAGTTTCTTATTTCATTAACTGGAGGGTAAAAAGCATACATGCTGATGGGCTTAGATGCTTCCAAGTTAAGCAAGTATTCTTTGATAAAAATTTGATGCTAAATTTGTTACCAAGTTTGATTTTTTTGGATTTTTTGAATCCTTTTGGTAATTTAATGCAAGATACACTGGAAACCCTTGCAAGAGCAAGAAATCAAACCCATATTTGCAAGTCCTGGCCAGTTTCCTAAATGCTAGAATGTCCTCTCTCTTGGAGTCTATTTTTCTGAAACAGAGCACTCCTGATTATGTGCTGTTTGGATGACAGCTTGAGAAATTTGTAAGAGGAGTGAAGGGTGACCTACCTGCATCTTAATTTTTTTTCTGTATTCTTAGTGAAGGTGTTCCAGTTTAGTAGTTGATTTTAATTTAATCACATGTTGTCTAAAAGCTCTTTGTACCGCAAATAGTTCTTTTCCAAGTAGAAATCAAATAAATCTTTAAGCAGAATGTTTATATTAAAACAATTGTGACTGATGTGTCCAGCACTGCTACTTAATTACTGCTGTTTATGTACACTTTCCATTGTTTTGAAGAGCCATATTGTCTCAGGTCACCTTCAATGCTCACTTAAGAAACTTTTGGGCTTTCGCTCTGATGGATACTGATCATCTTTCTTAAATTTTAAACTTAATCACATCTATACACACTCATAGTAATTGGGGTTAATGTAGAAGATGGATTTTAAGAATTAAAAATAGCATTGTGGCCACAGCGTTTCATTTTTTTCAGGGTTAGAATGACATATAGTGCCTGTCAGTGATGTTCTCTGAGGTATCTTTGTCTTGAGCTCCATGCATTTGTCGTAAATAAACATCTCTATGCATATTTATTTATGTCTGTAGACTTTGATTGTCTCCCGCTGGTGAGAATAGCTGGCTTACCTTCAATACACAACAAGCAGTCAATTTAAATACAATTCAAATTTGCTTCTGTTTCTCTTAGCTAATGAATAGCAAGTGATTTGCAAGCCCTAATTATGGCGTTAATGTGTTTCCAAGAGGCACAGAGAGAATAAATGCCATTAAATTCTACAGTGGCTTAAAGCAGTGTTTGGTGTAACTGTGTTTAAACAAAGCAAAATGTAGCCTCTCTTTGTTACATGCAGTCAGTGGTGGCAGCAGAGGTTTTTTTGTATGACAAAAAGCAGGCAAACTAAATGTCAGGTTAGAACTGTCCTGCAGAAACCCAAAGAACTAGTTTATTTTTATTTGGTTGGTTTTTGGTTGTTTGGGTTTTGGGGGGTTTTTTTTACAAACTCTTCATAAATGCACGTCAGCTCTCTGATGGCATGTGATGATCAAGATTGTGCAGTCAACTGAGGGGGCTGTGTAGACAGTAGAATCAAAACCTGAGGTTCTTTGTTGCGTACACTCGAGTTGAGTACCACAAAGTAAGTGGGCAAAGATAAGCGTGGGTCTTTAGTTGGTTGGTTTTTTGGTTTGTTGGACTCTTTTTTAATGCGCTGATATGAAATTGCACCAACTGACAGTCCCATCACCTGCAACTTGGTTATGTGGCATGTGAGAAATAGCCTGTGTAAGTATAGCAAATCCTTTCAGAGGGTACAGCTGGCTTGAAATGAGCTGTTAGAGAGGATTGTTGTATGGGCTGTTGCATACAAAAATCTCTTTTCCTCTTTTTATCTCTTCTTTTATTGAAAACGTATTATAAGCACTGAGTTTGAGCTCTCCTTGAAAGCTTTAAAAAAACCTTATGTTCATATAGAGCAACTTATGCTTTCCTTATGTTGCTCCTGGTGCCAGAGGAATTTATAAAGTGCTTTTAGCGACTTAAAAGCCTGCAAAGTGTAGCGTAATCCCTCCCTGTCTTTAACACAGTCCAGTATCCCTTCATCAGCTGTCCTAGTGGGATGGCTCCTTATTGTAGTAATATGTCTTCTCCACTGTGGATGTATTCAGGCTTGTAGATAGGTTGAGGTTTGTTCTGACAAATGTATCTTATTTTTCATCTTACTCTTCCCTCTAGAAGGCTGAAATTGTAAGAGTTTGTAGGATCTTTCTGAGGCTTACCTGGTAGTACCAATGTGATAAAGCCATTTGAGTGTACACACCTGTACATGAATTCTCCTCACTTCTCTCAATTTTGTCATACCAGTTTATAGGCTTTTCAAATGCATGATCTGCTGACATGTACAGTACAGAAGGACCAAGTGTACTGTGCTTCTTTGAGCAGAGACTCCATTGCCCCCATCTTCTACAGGTGTTTCACATGCTGCTGTTTCACATGTCATTTTAGTTTACCATTTGATTCTCTGTCCTACTCTTAATAGTTCAAGTATCTCTAGAAAACCTCATAACTGTATTTTTCAGTGCTATAGTGCAAATGGCCAGAAAAGAAGCTAATGATAGGGTAGAGCCACACATGAAGCTCTGTCTCCATCAGCTTAAAAGGAAACTAAGGCTGGAGTAGCACAGAAAGTATTTAGGAACCTGACTTAAGACACCTAAAAAAGATTTTTGGGAAATCCTATTTTCAATCTTGTCAGAGGTTTTTTTGACCTCTTGTTACATGTTTCTGTCCAAGTTTCACAGACTGAAAGTCAAGCAGGTAAGTTAAAATCCTGGTCCAGCAAACCACATAATACTATAAAGTGCTTCTCTGGATTGGGGCGTGAGCCCTTAACTCCACTGAAAGTTTGGTACTTAGCCACCTGTCAAGGATCACGATGTGAGTGACCTGTTTGAAGATGGTGTTGCTATAGCACCAGGGTCAGAAGTTGGGAGATTCTGATTCACCCTTGTCTATCAACAGTAAGTGGTAACATCTCTCCCCTCACTTAAACTGAATGGTGGTGGTGTCTTTTTCACTCCATATGGAAAACCAATTTCATGCTTTGTCTTACCTTGTATTCCAGACAATGGCTGGGGAAAGGTTTCAGAGTGGAAAATCCAGGAAAATTGGACTCTGATACTGATCTGAACTGAAACAGTCAGGAAATACCATTTTCTAAGCTTAGTGGGCGCCGACAATTTTTCTTTTTTTTTTTTTTTTTTTTTAAGAGATCCTTAGTCCTTAATATGACCCATATTAAAAAAATATCCTGTTAAATTCATCAGCTGTTCCCCACATGGTCTTAAAACACTTTCTAAAAAGGTATCTATGAATGTAACTTTTTTTTTGTTTGAACAGATTATTTAGGGTTTTCTTACTTTTACATGTCTCAAAGTTGGATGTTTATCTGGAAAAAATCTTTAATAGCAGGTGGTATTCCCAGGTTCAAATAACATCTCTTGATTTGAAACTTTATTCAGTGATGTAAAATAGAAGGATATTTACTAGTGTCAAGTTTAGTGAAGGGAACATTTTCCTTTTCAAACTTTAAACGTTGCCCAAAATGTAATATAATGGTTTAATGAAGTTTCTGTGATTATTTGGAAATAGTGTGTTATCCTTTTGTCAGGTTCAACACTGAGGAAAAAAAAATCCAGTTTCTGAAAGTAAAATCTAGTTTTATTTTAATAAAGGGTTGCATTTCTTTTCTGGCTCAGAAAATCTTTAGGCAACAGATACATTTCAATGGAGTTGCCTCCAGTTTACAAAGTACTGAGTCATGGCCAAACAAGTTATGTGACTGCTTTTCTTACAGCTGCCAGAGGCTAAAATAAGGAATAAAGCACAAATCTCCCAACTCTTTTGTGTGTCACTAAACCACCTTACTACTGTGTCATCTATAGCATCTTTTCTAGCACCTTCCTTTTCACTGATTCACTGAGCAGGGATATTAACCTTTACCTGAGATTCTGTTTGGGTGGTCCTTTTACATATGGCAGAGAGATAAACAATGTGAAAGTTTAGCTGGTTCAGGGAACTATATTATATTACAATGCTTGATTAGTTTAACTTTCGTGCATGATCGAATACAAGGGGTAATTATATTCTGGAGTTACTCAATATTTGAACAGCTTGGAAAGAACAATCTTCAGGGAGGTGGAGGGCTCAGTTTGATTATAGAGCTGCCTTATTTATGCCTTATGGGACTACATTGTTTGCTGGCTTGCCTCTGATTAGAGGTGCAAAAGAAATAAAATACTGACATAATAAAGATTTGAGTTAGAGTAGCTGAGCACCAATAAGAGTATTTTGTTGAACAATGGATTTGATGAGTAGTGTTTAGCCACGTCCACAGCAGAAGGCATGGTCTCACTGTTCAACATTGTGCAGCTTCCTTATAAGCATGTATAAGAAGAGGAGTGAAAGACTGAATGCTAGTTTTATACTGAAAAATCAAATAAGCATTCATTCTGGGTGTATCGCCTGCCACCCTCGTTTAGCTTACAATTTCATTTCCTAATGTCTACTTATGACAACTGTTTGCTGCAGGTGTTAGCTATATGGCCCTTGATCCATCGCTAGGAACTTATGGGCAGCATTTGACCTGTCAAACATGTTTGAAAATTAATGGGTATCTAAATCATCCAGGCAGCTCTGAAATCCCCATTCTTAATGTTTCTGCACTATTCATTATCTTAGCTGTGATAAGATACTGTAGTGATGAGTGCCTGAGGGCCTAAGACAGATATCTGTCATTATTTGTCTTTGCCTACATAAGGTATGTTGCTCTGTTTCTGGAACCGTGTTTAATATGTGGTAATGTTCACTCCACTTTCCAAAGCTCTCTGAGGTAATGCCATAAAAAAAAAAAAACCCACATGGTCCCTTAAGAGGCCAAGGCAGATGACTGTTCGAGGGACATCTGAACCGCAGGATCTGTCCTGCAATGAACATCTGTTTCAAGATTCCTGGCATGCTGTGAATGATTAATGAGTGTCTTTAAATGTATTTCACTTTATGAGTATCTAACTGGCACTAAATGGCCGTCGCCTTTCACTTAAAAGATCTCGCAGCATACTCCTGAGCTCTGAAATATTTACCTTGTTTTTTCTGTCTATCTTCTAGCAGCATAGTAATTTGAATACATAAATGCATAGCATATAGCATTGTTTTTCCCCTTGGGACTTCTGAACGCAAACTTTCTGCAGATGTGTAAGCTTGCAGGGAGTCATTATGTATGGAAGGTGACTTTCCAAAAAGGTCTGACATTATTGAGAATTGGGAGAAAAATATTTGATCATCATTTGTCCAGGGATCCAGGTTCCTGAGAAAATGGAGAGGTTTTCTGAGTTGATTGTATGTAAATGAGGAATTTCCCAGCACCTGAGCAAGTCAACGGTGTGTAGCTATTGAATGGTCTTGACATGAGTAAGGGTCTCATTGGGGGTGGGTTTGCATGGTGATGTTGTGCAATGTGAAGGGCCACAGATGAGGCAAGTGAGGTGGCAGGAAGACGCGGGTAAATGTTGTTAATTTTCTTTTTAGGTACTAGCTAGAACCTCTGTGGCTAACTCTAGAATAACACACATCCTCATCACAAAAGGTTTTGAGAACAGCAGCCACAAGTAGAATTCCCTGTCCAGCGAGAGCTACTCTGAAGGGTCAGAGTCTGTGAGAGGGCCTTGAGGAAGAGGAGGGGAGCGGGGCCATGAGGAAGGGAGAACAATCAGCTACTTTATTATTGTCATAGCACTGCATAAGATCCACCTGGTTTTGTCTGACATGCCTGTTTTCTAGACATTGGTGAAACCTCGGAATGCAGAATGGAAAAAAACCCAAACAAACAAGAATTTGTTCAGCACCTCACTGAAACCATTTGCAGCTTAACTGGCAGGCAGACAAGGCATTTAATATTGCTGATCACTCTCACCAGCCGGACATTCAGACAATAGCTTTTCTCATCTGTTGTTCTCGGGGCATGTGATGGGAGAAAGCTTCAGTTCTGCATTGGCTGTAATTTGGCTATATAAGAGGTTAATCTATCTGGTCCTGTTCATAACTCTTCTACAGTTTTTTTTATTTTTTTTTTTTATAATTTTGGGAGAAAGAATTAGCTCTTAAATGCTTTCAAGGATGGAATTCATGTTCCTGCTGTTCTCAGACCCAATTTTGCTGTAACACTAGTGTGTGTGTATAAGTGGCCTTCGGCTCCACAAAATAGATATGTGTGAGGCCAGTTGATATGGCCTATTGCATTCTGCCAGTTCCTGAGAATTAGCCACGTGGGACTAGGCAGTAGACAGACCCCTTTCCTAAATCCAAGGGCCAAGTCCTGTCACTGACACAGTGAGGACAACCCCTTTCCTCCCAGGTGATTCTTTGTTCTTTACACAGCGGATGCTTTTCCACTGCAAGAGGCCTTTCTGTGCTGCATGAATAGCATCAAGACTGAGCCATCAAAATCAGCTTAAATGACCTTAAGCCCAAGATGTCACATCTGCTTTACAGAAATTACAACAGGAAAACAACATAATTAAAAAAAAAAATCATTTCAAAATAAACATTGTAAAAACTTAGTGGAAAAACATCTGCAGTTCTCGGACCATTACAGCAGTTTTTCAGGAAGGTCATGGAGAATTTTTGCATTTTTTTCCTTGATTTTATTATTGTTGCCTTCTATTTCTAAATAGCATCATTTCCCACCAAGGAAGACTTAATTTATGCTGATGTCAGCAACAGCATGTAGCTCTTAGGCAAGGTATACAGGGCGTCTGAAATACTGGGAAGAATGTTTGCGATAATTAGGACAGCACAATAAATATGAAAGGAACATTTACAAGGGTTTGTTCTTGTAAATTATCTTAGAGGATAGAGATGCCTGGAAAAAACCAAAACCAAAACCAAACCCCAAAACTTTCCAAGTTGTTGGAGCAATTAGAAGCAATGATGCCTTTTTACATGCAAATGAAAAATAGCAAGCATAGTCACATTTTGGATCAGAAAAAAAGTGTTACATGTATAGCTGCAATAGAAAGGGCAGCGTCATGTAAGGAGGTATTGTGCCCCTATATTATCGCACAGGTATTGGAAACGCCGCAGCTAGAGCTGCATGGGGGTGGGAGAATTGTCTGTGTGAGCTTATTATGTCAGGAAGCAGAGATGACCTGATCACACTGAACTTGGCTGGAAATGCTCTCCCTAAACTACTTTTGAACTAGCTTGCAAAAGCTAAGAAGGCGTCTTACAAAAAACTGCACTTTCCTGGACAGAGGCAACAGCAATGCTAAGCAGGATCACCCAAGGGCTGACACAAGAGCACTCATGCCGTTAAGCATTAGCATGGTTACTGGCAGGACTTTGGTCCTGCAGACCTTCCAAAGTGCTTTATTTCTTTCAGAAGCGTTTGCTGTCTCCTTCTATCATAGGTGCACGAAGGGAAAGATTTAGGAAAGCCAGGGTTCACAGAGGAGCCTAAAACAGAATAGTAAAAGCGTAAGTCACTCTTGGTAGATTCTTGTGTGTGTTCAAAATAGGCTTTCTTGTCATTAGCACTTGAATAGAAGCGCTGTTACTGCAGGAGTTGAGTCAGTCGTTAAAAGACAGTGTTGTAGTGACTGTCTTAAATCAAGTCTTTAAGCTTCTGGTGTAACTGAATGCAACCCTGCCCCTGATTATCATTAAGCAAACCTGTCTCTTTAGTTGTGATGTCCTGAAGTACTTGGTGCAACTTCTTATGAAAACACAAAACTTGTCTGCTTTCCAGTGCCCAGTGTCACATATGGCTTTCTGTAGCTGACAGAAGGCAGTCGCTGTTGTACTTAGACTACAAAACTAAACAAGGTTTGATTGCAACGTGAAGGATCAGTGTAAGTTTTGCTTAGGGCTAGGTTGTGAGAGTGCTCTTTGGGATTAGCTCAAGGCTCCTCCTCAGACTTCACAGTTATATTACAGCTGCAAAAAAAAAGAGCTGAACCGTCAAACAAGCAAAAATGTCTGATGCTAGAGTTATAGTTACCCTGTAATCAGCCTATACCCACTGATGCAAAGCTCTAAATAACTTGGCATGTGCAGAACTCATTCAACATGGATCTGAGAAGTCCCCTTAAATTCAAGAGCAAATGGGCTTACTAGATTTGCCCAGAGTTACCCAGGTAATGCAAATGCACTCTGCAAATGGTTTGCAGTAGTCAACTTCCATACCAAGTAATGTAAATTAATGGGGGAAAGATGATAGCTTGGTCTTGATAACACTGCGTAGACACAAAGAACTTTCTCAATACTTGTAATGTGGCCAAATTCAAGTAATTTCTACCAGCTATTTCTTAGTTGAGATGCTGAATTTCTCCATGTGTGGGCAAGGGGGAAGTCTGTACTTTGCTAATTAAAAAAGCTATTTAAAAATAATTTAGATTAATATCTACTTAAAATCTGTGTACGTGTGTAGGTATTTCTTTGGTGGGCAGAGAGTATTTTATTCATTGTCCTCTTTTCAGGAACATGCTGTAAGCATTTTCCCCCTCTGATTTTATATACCTGAACCTATTGTTAAGCTGAGATAAGGTGGGAAACCTGTGATCCACGTTCAAAACAGTGAATTAAAAATGCTTCCAGCCATACTTAATGCATTAACTCTTGTCTCCTTTTAATTTTAATTAGCACACAAAGTAGCCCCTTGCTGTATGTTGAAGCAGGTGGCCTGTGCCACCTACGAATGAAGCCCCAGTGGGCTAGGGACAGAAAGGCTGCACCATTGTAGGATGGGATGTGGAAGGATTACCAGTGCTCCTCGGTGCTAATGGGAAACTCCGGGGCATTTCACTGGAGCTGACAAACAGCCTTTATACAGTGACAAACTGTCCCCTGAGAGCCTGGGCAGGATGAGCTGGGTTTGGCATACCAGCAGAAGTCTCCAGAGAGGTCTGTCTCCACCTGTAGCACCACTAATTTCTCAGGCAAGAGAGGGAGATGATATGTGTGCGCATACATATGAGAGAGCTGTGTATAAGCTGATTGTGGATGCTCCACGTATAGGGACAGGCTAAGAACTGGCTTGTTTGAAGAGTCAGGCAGGAAGGCTGGGAATCTAGTTTTGTTCCTGCTGAAGCTGGGAGAAAGCAGTCATTGAGAGAGAGTTGAAAGGGGAAACAGGGAGCAAGAGGAAATGAGAATGGAAACATACTCAAAAGCATGTATTTGTATTGTACGTGTATCTTGGATTGCTGATAACATTATTGCTTTTACTTAGTTGAACCAATATTTACTGGTTTACAGTGAAACATTTAAGCGTCAGTGCCTCAGATATCAAACCCATTGCTGTGGTGTGCCTAATGGTATAAGCTAGCTAATGTTGCTGCTATGACTGCAAAGAACTAATGGCCAAACTAACAAACTCAAGGATGCGTGTGGAAAGTTAGCAATGCAACCGATCTCTTTCCCAAAATGGTCTAGAACTTCAATACTGTGAAGAAAGCCCAGAACTTGCACTGAGTTGGTCTAGTTGTAAGGAAATTCTAACACGTTTACCAAAATCTTTTTGGTTTGTTTATCCTGATGCTGATAATCACACCCCTGCTAAAGCAAGGACAATATTATGTCTGTATGGATGAAATTTAATGGCAACCACAAATAGAGTAACATATCACTTCTGTGGTAAGTCAGAATATGTCCATGAGATGGGGTTGATCTACTTTACAACTGAGTCTTCTTGTTTATTTAACAGGCTTTCCCCTCATACCAAATCATTCAATCTACCCAGATCTACTCTCATGCTCTTTTTCCATATTTTATATCCAGAGTTTGAATGGTGCAGAAATCAGGAATGGGCCTCTGCCAAATTCTTTTCCTCTCTTTTTCTCCTCTTTGTCTCTCTTTCATTCTCTCTCCCAGACTGATAGTGCAATCCATAGTCAGCAGTAGCTTGTAATGTTTTCCGCTTCTGTGGATTGGAAGGGATGTTCTTAGAAAAACCACAGTCAAGGAAGAACCTGGAAAGAGTACTTAAGGAGAGTGTATGCCTGTGGGGGTAGCAGATGTAACATGCTATAGTGTAGGTGACCTTTGCATCTAGTGATCCATCTGAAGTTGTAGGATGGAACTCCTGGTCTCTTTGGGGAGAGTCACATACACGCTCAGAGAGAGAAAAATCACGGGAACAATCCACAAGTCAAAACTGGTGGAGTTTCTCACCTGCTGTCTGTGAGTTATTCCAAACAGAATGCGAATTCATAAGATTGCAGTTCAGATTTTTTTTCACACACAGTTATTCCAGGTCCTTCATACTACAGATGAAGCTGAGCCATCTGAGAGTATCTGCTCAATGTGAAGAGATTCATGAATTTGAAAAAAAGGTACTGGAAACTAATACAGCTGCTCAATGTTTCCACAATTTGGCTTCTTAACATAGATTATTTTTTTTAAGTTTTATTTATTTAAGATCTAATTTATAGTATGGGGGGAATATACCAGGAATAGCATTGGAATGTTAGTGTTGAATAACAAAACCAAGATTTCACATTATGTCTTGGGAAAATTATTTTCCTGTACGCTGGGTGTAGGGAAGTGCTAATATCTTAAGGTGCTCTTGTGGGAACTGTGAATCTTTAATTGCGTTCTCTATTTATTTAGGTTGCAGTAGGTGCTCAGAAAAATGTCAGTGGATCCTGTTGAACTGGTGAGGTCTTGTTGAGATAGAGGTTCTTGAAATAACCATGCTAGCAATAAACCCTACCGTTAGGGAGTTGTGATTGCCTGGCTGGGTCTCAGTGCACGAACAGGTCAGCAGAAACAACTTCAAATCCTTTCTTGCCTTGCGAATCTCATCATTTGTCTCTGGCTGTAGAGTAGTTTCCACATCTGCACTTCGGCAACATGTTGTGCCAAGTCCTGTGCACTCTGCTCATGTGAGTCATCACATTGACCTCAGCTGGATGGCTCCTGTGAGTAAAATGAACACAATTTGGCCCACTGCCAGCACAAAACCTAAGAGCTAGTCACTGTATCTGGACTTCAGTTTCCTTGATATTTCAAGGTACCTTATTCTAGCTGCCAAACGTGGAGTATCTGAAACCCATGTATGTTGTTACTTGAAGGCCAACAACCAGGCAGTCCTGAGGACTGTTGCACCATGATAGTTATCCCAGAAAATGTTCCGTGTTACGCAAAGTCCAAAGATTCCATGACTTCTGTTGTGGGCTTTCTTTCAAAATATGTTTTTTATTTCAAGGAGACAGTTTCCTAAGAAAGCTTTCAGTGACATGTTTATTCATGTTGGTCAAATGAAAGTCATGTGGCACACCTCCCTTTCTGCTGTGGCAAGTCACACAGTGTTTGGTATAATACCACTATCTTGTGTAAAAAAAACCCCAGCTGAATATCAGATGTGCCTGGCTTGCATGTCAGTGAAACAGAAGGCATGTTACACAAGTCACCACACTTTGCAAACTCTATTTTTATTCTGGAACAACCCTCCCTTCAACTTTTTCCACTCTCTTTTCTTAGGCATAGGGTGAATCCAGGGCTTTTTCTGAGGTAACTGTATGAAAAGAAGACATAGGCATAAGGAAAGACACCTGAATACCCTGACTTTTCATGTGGCTTCCCATGTTTCTGGTATTAGGTGTATCGACTGGTTAGCTGATTTTATACTCTGAAGATACACGAATGTGATTTCTGTAATGGACTGTTCATCTGTTTAGTTGTCTCCAATACGGCAAAGTCAAAACTCAAGTGAAATGCCATAGCTCCAAATAAGTATTTGAAAAATCAACATATTTATTTGCCTTTAAAAATAAGTGTAAGACTTAATCAAAGTTATCCACTGCCTCTAAAAATAAAGAATTTGAAGACCTTCATATTAGCACAGGTAATTACTTGGTAGGGCTATCCAGCTTTGCTTCTCTGCTTCCTTCCTACCAGCAAGAGAACTTAGCACTGAGAAAATAAGATCCTTTCTGTGTGCGTGTAAATACATACGCAGCTGTTATAGACATCTAGTAGGTGCATCTAATAAGCTAATGAAGAAAACTGATGAGACAAGATGGACTGTGATACGCTATGCAGCTGGGTAATTGCTGAGCTGATGCCATGTTTATCAGCTTGGTCTGTTACTGCCTGTTATGTTTTATTTTTTTTCATGTGCATATTTAACTAACTTAGCTAATTCTCCATAAAGTTAGACATTCAGGTATCCTATTCATGGTGGCTGAAGAGAAGTTCTGAGAGCAGCCAGGTGGCACTGACATGAAAATAAGTGTTGGGTTAGTAAAACTGACCAGTGAATGTGAAACAAGACTATCCCCAAATGATGTCTAGTCCAAATGAGTGAGAGGGGCTTTTTATGAGAATAGGAGAAACGTATGTCAGGTATGTGAAGCATAAGGTCAGAGAAGAAGTCCATGTATGCAGAGGACACTGATGCATGTGCTGAAGGGGCAGAGAATGGCTGTAGCCCCTTTTATCTGAATTGCTCCACTGGTGACTGTATTGGAGGAATGGCAGGAGAGGGACAAGGCCTGTTTGTGGCCCCACTGCCCAAAGCATGCATTCATGTAAGGGGCTGTACGACCTGGTCAGGCAGGGGTGACATTTGTAGGTGTAGCAGTTTTGGTCACCCCAGAAATCTGCATCTTTCTCTTAGTTATTCCAAAACAAATTACATCATATTTCAAGCTCTGTGCATCTACAGGTGAGCCCATTTAGCCTTGGGACGCTGCACAATATTTATTTCAGTGCAGAATTTGCCCAATGAGGTTTATTTCTAAAATATCTATTTCAGACTTAAATTTTAAGATATTACTGCCTTGTTTGCAATAGATATCTATGTCTGAAGCCAGCAGGTAAAAGTGCTTGGTAACTTAGAGTACAGAAGAAAACTGCATTTATTTCACCCAGTGCAATGATGACTTGCAGTTAGCAAAGAAAAAAAAGCTGTGCCATGCTGCTGCTGGGAGCTTCAGAAAAATCAGATACAGACAGAGAAACAGGAGAAGGACAGAGTAGCCAGATCATGGGAACACTGAGATTCTGGTTCTGAATCAAGTCTGGTTTGTTTCCTTATTCATACCATGCCTGAAACTTGCAAGTTTTCATGAGAACAAAGAAATTAAGTGAACTTAAATACAGCTGGTTATCCCTCTAGGTACCATTGGGTACGTTTCAGTGTAATTTATTACTAAAAAGTGAAGGATGTTTCATTTGATAGAAAACAGACAAAAAGAGGGAATTAACATCATAAGTGAAAGAAACGTGCTCCCTTTTAGCCTTGGTATTGGGCTACTTGCACTCTGGACGTGACTGTTGCAGCGCATGATGTTCCCTGTTCTGAGCATGCCCTGGGCAAAGAGCACAGAAAACCACTGCTTCACGAATGCTGCTTCTGCTGAGCAGAAAGCTGGGTTACGCTATTTTGTACTGTCTTGAAGTGAGCTGTCCTACAACTGACCTTTGAGCCTGGAGTTTTGGTGGGAACTACTGCCTCTGTGACAGAGGACGGGGTATGAAGAGTGGCCAGGTGACTACTGCTGTTTAAACATGTTTTGTCATCATGCTGTACCTGCTTAAGCCGGAAATCGTAGCTGGTTACGTAAGCCAATTTGAAATCACCTTTCTTTATGGTATTCTTGCTTTCCTGTCCTCTAATCAATCTGTGCAGTCCATGGTAATTTTACTAGTTAGTACCAGCACAGTATGCAGTTTTGTTCTTCCATGAGAAGCAGGTGATGGCACACTTACAAAGACCTTGTCATTAGTTTATAACTGAGCAGCCATGGGCTTGTGCTTTTAGGACTGGGCTTTTTTTTTTTTCCCCCCCCTCCACCTCTTCCCCCCCCCCGCCCCCCCCGCCCCTTCTGTATTACTCCATCATTGGGGTTGGAGGGAGAGGACACTGTACTGTTCATGCAAAACTAAGATATAAGGCTGCTTTCTTCTTTTGAGCTCTACAGAGGTAGAAGTGAGCTGATACAGACTAGCTGTAATATTTGAAGTACAGTACAGAGCAGAAATTTTAAATGTGAATGGATCACTTGGTCACAAAGCCAGGACATCTCCTAGTGGTCTTGTGGCACTAATGCAATGCTTGTGCAGTTACTAAACAGAGGAAACAAGGTGAACTCACAAGAAAAGTTACCCAAATAAGAGGAGCTTAACTATTTTTCAAACTGGAAAGCTCAAGTGGTGCAAAAATCAAGTGAAAAGTTGTTTTATAGTTGGAAATGTATCCAGAGCTGGCTGACCCAGCGGCTCCAGGAAGTCAGAGCTGCTGGTCCAGTCTGGTTAATTCTGGAATTTTTTTTCTTTTCTTTCTTTTTTTTTTTTTTTTCCCCTCCACTCCCCCCCTGCCCCCCGCCCCAGACGCACACTTCATCAATTTCTAATATGAAAACCAAACCATTTCCTTATTTTCATCATTTAATTTGGAACTGGATGGGACTTCTTTCTGTGTCCTCAGAACGATGAGGGCAGAAAGCTCATTTATCAAAGCTCTGCAATGAACAAAGCCAGAGCAGAGCAGCATAGGCATAATTAACAAGGAAAAAATGGAGCTTGTGGCTTGATGTTGATGGATACAGAATGTGCCACAAAGGAAACAAAGCTTAGAGAATGCTTTGAACATAAAACCAGTCTCACGGGATCAACAATCCCATACCAGAGAGTAAATTCAGGATAAGATGGATAAGCTCCACCTATCATGATGACCAACAGCCATACTGCTGCAGCGGTGGAGGATCTAGGTTCTTCCTGGGCATGTTTTGGGGTTGTTTGGGGAGGGAGGAGCTGGTTTACTTATTTTCCCTAGGAATGCTCCGGTTGAATTGAGCGTTATTGTTATTGCTAGTTTTGTAATGGCAGAAGTGTGTGCCACAAAGGGATTTGTCCATAGTGAAATGGCATGTATTTGTCTGAGCTGTCATCAGCTTCTCTCTGTAGAAGACCCCAAAGGCAAGACAGATGTGGTTAGACAGGCTCTGTTTGCATATATGATCACAAACCTACTGTAGCTTGTCATGCAACTGAGCTCACTGTTACAGGCAGCGTGTCTGTCTTCTCACTCGAATGCTCCTTAGGAAAAGTAAAATCAAATTTTGTTTCACTGCTTCTATCAAAAACAGTTCATAAAGGATCCAGGGAAACAAGCTCTTAAAAATATGTGTCTTCTCCCTGGAAAGTGTTTCTTCTACCATATTCACATTGTTGTTTTCCTGTTGACTTAGAAGTCTTTAATACTCAACCCCTGTAAAAAGTGTTTACATATTCCTAGCTCTATAATCAAGTGTTGGACTAACCAGTGAAAGAGTTTTAGCACATACAGTGGAAATTATCTTGGATAAGAATAAATAAAACTTAATCTCCCGAATAATAGGACAGAAACATTAACATGAAGAAGAGAGCCAGAAAGCAGGTTGCCAGTCCTGCTTGGTGGCAGTCCTAGCAAGATCAGTGAGGGTTAGTATAAAACCCTCTGAGACTCTTGTATTTTTAAAATTGGTGGCAAGATTTAAAGCAACACAAAGGAAAGTAAATGGATCTCAGTGCTGCATCTATATGAAATACAGCTGAATGGGTTAGATATAGGGCCGTTTCTTAAATGTTATGAAAGATGAGGAATTCAATTACTGTACACTGCCACCTTATTGGTGTCTTATTTTATATGGATAACCTGCCTTGGTCAAGTCAGCAAAACAAACATGATTTCATGAACCAGTTCACATCTTTATGGATAAAAACATTTCATTATAGCCTAAGCTGTTTGAGGGTTGAAGGGTATGTATAGACAATCAGAAGTGATTGTGTTACTCTCCCTTCGTGAGTTACTGCTACTCAGCAGAATTTTTTTTTTTTTCATTGACTGTGTATATATGCTTTGGCTAGTGTGAAAACAAACCAATATTAATTAATGGCTTCATATTCGTAGTATGTTAGGCCAACATATTTAATTCTGCAATTTCCGTGAACTAGGAATGTGCAACTTAAAGCAGTAACATGGTACATCGTGGAACTTTTCCTGCTTCTGAATGCTTATGAAACAGGATAAGTTTTCAAGACAAATTACTGGTCATCTGGAAGATAATTTGTTTACAGCATTGGAAAAAAAATAAAAAATCCACTTCTTTAAATATCCCAAGCATCAAAATATTTGTGTTACATTTGTTCGTTTATATGTATGCTTACATATTGCACATGTGGTAGAACTCATCTGTGTTAATACCAAACTTGAATTCTGATTAAGTCACTGAAAGGAGCCTATGCAGGGCTTGCTAATTCATTAAAGTTCAGAAATTTTCATGGTGGCCTTAATGATGTCACTGTGCTGTCTTCCTGCTTTTTTTTCTTTAATGCCTTTAGGCTTTTTATCTACTGCAAATATTTGTGAAACATAAGCTTGTTTTTAAAAGTATCTATTCTCAGCTAGCTTGCAATTGTAAATCTGACAGTCTGTTTTCTTTTGCCATGTCTCTTCTTTTCCAATTCCCACCAAGAATTTTTTAAAAATTTCATAATGATTTTCCTAGTGTTTATTGATGTTTTGAGAATCAATGCAAACCGTATGTTTCAGTGAGGTTATGTGACAGTATTCTTTTCCTTTATATGAACCCACAGAATTTTCAATTTCAGCACATTTCCACAACTAATGCTTTGCTTAAGTCTGCATTACACACACACCCACACCCCCCCCATTCTAATAGTTCTGTTATGAGGAATATTTGGAAAATCTAAGTCGGGGGTGGGGGAGAGAAAAAATAGGAGATATTGTCTGTCTAGTCACAGCTATGGTGCAAGCTATGAAATGTGAACTCTTTCATTTTTTTCTTTGCATGCCTCTGACCTGGGAAGATGACTGCCTCTGGGGGAAGGAGGTAATTTAATTTCCACTCATGTCAACTGTCATTTCTCTGCAAAGAGGCAGCAGATATGTTTCAGATTCTCTGGGATCACGTATTTTGCTTTGGTGATATAGCATCTCTCTGCCATGGCACTTAAGTTAGACCACCAGGTTTCCTTTGCTTCAGACCCTTGGGTGGCCATGAAACCAGACTGTGTGATGTAAAACAAAATATCTTACCCAGTAAACTGCCCAGTAACACACATAGTTTTTACTTTGATTCTTTCATGAATAAAATAGTATAACAAAAGACCTCAGGAAAGGTGAGGACTAGAGGAAAGGTGAGCAGGGTAGAAAAGAAATGGGAGTCACAGGTTGGGTTTTCTGTTTTGTACTCCATGTGCAAAGGAAAGGGCTAGAAATTGTTTATCTTAAAGGCCGGTGTTCAATAAAGGGAAGCTATTCAGAAGTGTTGTATGCTTAACATGATCCTGAAAGAAATGAGTTAGCTAAAATTCCTTAAGGAAATTATGATAATTTCATTACCATTTAGAGCTGTTTTGTTTTTGGTTTTTTTGTTTAAAAATCATTAGTTCCTGGAATTGGTAAATCTTGCCAAATTCAAAATTCTGCAGTCTTCTCAGATGAATCACTAGATTCCTAGAATGAATTTTAGTCTTTTTCTTAATCTTCATAGCTCCCTCTTCAATAATTTGAAACTGTGCTGTTGGGTCTTCCCTCACTTAATTTTTTTTTTTTTTCTAAGTAGGAGGAACTCTGAATTCAGTTTAAGGACTTGAAGCCCCTCCCCAATAACAAACATGCCATTTTCTGCATGAGTATGTGACTTACAGATTGTCCTAGCTCTAAAACATATAAATAAATTGCATGTCTAGAAACACTCCTGTCTCTCCTCAATGAAAGCACTGTTCCTCATCAGGCAAGTCACATTTATTTAACTATTGTGTACTCCTATACGTGTCGCTGCAACCAAATGGTTCTGAGTATATTAAGAAAACATCGTGCACTTTGGTCAATAAACAAGATAGTTATCTTGGTGCTAAAGCCCCGAATGAATTCCTTCCTCCAACCACCAAGTTTTGGTTGGGGAGGGGAGGAAGAACCCAGAACAAAAAACCCCAAATATCAGTCCTATATTGCCTCCCTGCTTGCCTGACAAGTCTTGCATCCACATGGGAATTAACATGTCTTTAGGTGGAAGGCTGTGTTCAGTGTGTGGACATCCAGTTAGTGCTCACCTACTGCCTCATGGGTGAGGCTGTAATGGTGGAGATGGGCTTGACATATGTAAAATGTTGGATGTGGCCATATGTTTGGTGTGTTGCAAGTGAGCTCAGGGTGGAGATAGAAGTGAAGATATATCCATGGTCTTCCAGAATAGCTTGGAAATGTCTGGCTTGCGTTTTCCTCCAATGTAAAACCTCCTGTTGGCTCACATGAAATATGGTCAGTTTTTGACTCCAAAGACAGTTGCCACAAGGGAATAAGCAGTACCTGAATATCAACCCTGACAGATGTGACAGCCCTTTTTTGCTTAGGTTTTTGTCTTAAACCATTTGGTAGACTGTCACTTCTTTGGAAATAAATGGGTTTCTTATCTCTTGTAGTAGGGTCTTTAATTTAGAGTTATTCAAATAAAAGTATAATCTAATCAGTCTTTAATACATAATTCTCTGGTAATTATTTACTCTATTCCTTTCATGAGGCACATTAGGTGTTTGAGTCAGTAAAGCATAGGCACTGTGAGCACATGTTAATGCAGAAGAACAATTCTCCCCAGTAAATGAGGGTCTCCTGACTGTAATCTACAGGTACCTTTGGGCCAGTAGGACTCTAATATTAAGGAGTAGTGTAGCACTAGTGAGCATGTTGATGCCATATCATATATCTGATCCTAGAAAATAATGAATTAGGCCATTTGGAACAACAGCTAAACTCTAGTTGTAGAAATAAATGTGAATGCTTCACTGTCTCAACTTTCCATGGCTTCTAACTCTTGAAGGGGGTTTTATTCTTACAGACACTCTGTAAGGTGACCAAATTGTCATCAGTGTGCAGCTTTATCCTGGGTGCAGGTTTCAGCCTTCCTCAGTGTGATCTAATCTAATGTAACCTTAATGCTATATTGACAGCAGGAGGCTGGGGTGCACCTGTGGGGTTTTTGTTTTGGTTTGTTTGGTTGTCGTGTCCCATCCTGTCGCTCCCCGCCCAGTAATTTCCTGGGAGTGTCTTGCATGGTACATTTCTTAATAGAATTCAGAAAATGCATATAAAATATCTTATTAAAATGCTGCTGGAGACCTGTAACTGCCCCCAGGCATAATGCAATCATACAGATGTATTAGCAATCAGCCAGGAAGCAATAACTTGCTACGTTTGGAATGCACAAATATGCTGAGATCAGGTGTTCAAAGCGTTGGCTGTTGTGTACCACTCAAATTTCTGGCTGTAGCTGAACAAGCTTGCTCTGTGGGATCATGTTTTTGAAGGCTTACTAGTAACAGCAGGACTGGGACTTCTTGTCCATATTCACACTGAAGTTTGTGCTGTAAATCATTGTGGGTGTAGCACTGTTTTGTTATTCAGGACAAAGGAGGATTTTATCAAAAACCTCTTCTTTGTACTGGGGAGAAGCTTCTTTCAAAGCTCTTGTAACTTGTCCTAGCTTTTTTTGGCTTTTGGTTTGAGTTAATAACTTTTACTCCAGCAATGGTAAGCCAGTATCGCTCAGCATTTCTCTTCTACAGGCAGAGGACTCGTAAAAGGTGTCTTCGATTTTCTTTGTGCAATGTACAGTCAGGTCATAAAATCTGATGAAGTTTTGCTTTTAGAGTTGCCACATAGAGTGATAGGGATACGAATAAGTGTAAGTAGAGCGTTATCTTGGCCTACAGACCCTCAGAAATAATATATATATATTATTATATATATAAAATATATATTATAAATTATAATATATATAATATAAATATATAAATATATATAATATATATATAATTATATAAAAAATATATAAATATAAATTAATTAGGGCTGACAATACTGAAATTGGTTTCATGATGTTTCTTTGATTATACAATGGTGTAATCAAAAGATCAGATGTTTTAGTAGATCAGAGGAATGTAGGAAGAACATGTAAGAGTGGCATTTTGCTTTTGTTAGTGTAATTACTGAGTACTTAATGAAGTTAGGTTTAATCTGTTTTGACTATTGTAACCATGAACAGGAGCTAGACTTGTCTTATAATTAATTTTTTAGTAAGTATAAAGCTGTCAGGCCAATAATTATTTAGGCAAAAACGTGTTCTGGTGAAAACAGACAATGAAACGCTAGATACTGTATTAGAATTGATAGTATGTAGAGCACATCTAGTTTCACTGACATTTCTGGTTGTTTTTTCTTAAACGCTAGATAGGTACTTTCTAAGCCTAGGAAACAAAGATGGTAACTTTCTTTAAAAATTAGATATACTTTCATGAAACCATATAATTAAAGCATGGAAGTTGTAGCAAGAAGAGTTTGAGATAAAATGATCTAGCCTTGCAAAAGTATTAGACATGGGACATTTCTGCTGGTCATTTGATCACCTTACCTTAAATTATTGAGGTCCTAGACCCATTGCACAAAGGTGGAAATTCCCTCTTTCCCTTCTCCCCCACTCCTGCCAAAAAAAGACATCTTGCTGAAATACCACTCACAGCAGGAGGTCAGAAGTACTCTGTGTGTGTAAATCCTTCATATTCATCTATGTATTGGGAAATGCAAGGCTGGAGCATAACATTTTTCAGTTCTGGCCAAGCACGCACAACACCATTGAAGATTACATATTCAGGTGTGGAATCTGCAATAAAGGGGGAAACAAATGCACAAGTAAAACCACATGAGACTAGGCTGTCTGTGCTCCAAGGCTGGCAGAAACATAACTGTGTCAACCAAGCAAGGTGCCTTTTAAGTAGTGGGCTGCCATCCAGTTAAAGATGTAACCCTGTTCTACATCAATTGAAATGTCATACTTTTATGGGATAGAAAATTGTAAGACAATTCCCAAGTTAATGACAGAAATGCATCAACTGAGAAATGGCATGTTTAAAAAAAAAAAAAATTCTTTGAATTCTGCTCAAGTGCACAACATCAGTCCTTTTGTTAGCTCAGGTGGTAGAAAGGTGTTTTGGTTTTGCTCTTGTTAAGACACCAAACACCTTTCTTGCAATCACTGCCATAGGCTCATGGATTGGGCACATTACAGGCAAATAACTTGGACGGCTCCACTACTAGGTGGAGGAAATGGTATATATTCTGGAGGAGTTGTTAAGGGGCGATGGAGGTCCCCCACTAGCGTGGAGTGGAAGGACTGTGGGACTGGATGTGCTCCTGTAAGCAGAGCTCATGGTCATCCTGCTGGCTCTGCAGACATGTTGGTTGGTGAGTGGTACCCTAGACAGCCTTGGTTCTGCCCAAGTATTCATCCTCCCATTTTTGTTTAACTATACTACTTTAACCCCCTGGAAAAAGATCCATTTAGAAGCTTTTACTTATAATCCCCATACTTGATTTTCTTTAAATAAATATTCTTTCATCTGCTTTACCTCTAAAAGAAAACTATTCAGCTACAGCTCATTAGTGTAGGTACAGCACAATAGTGAATTAATTTTGTAGATGTGTGAGTGTATGTCTACAGCATTAACTGCACTATAATAAAGCAAATGTGTTGTGAAGCTAACTGAAGGGGGATTTCTTAAATAGACCTGAGTTTTCTCATACAAGAAAAAAAAATATGTAAATATCAGCAATCTGTCCTAGTGTGGTGAGGAACTTCGAGCAGTGTGAAGAAAGATCTCGCTAAGACCTTAAAGGGTCATGTCTGATATCAAAGAGCCTTACCAGAGCATTTCCTCTTGTGAATTGCTCTCTAGATCTAGCAGTGTTTCTTGATGACTGCCTCTTTCATTCCTGCTTGACAATGATGATTGAAGGACTGCAATTTAACCCAGCAAAGAGGGAATTACCCCCCTTGAGCACAGTAAACTTAAATCGCATACTTCGTTTATCTTCTCCCTTCCAGCAGTTTTAGGTTGACTTATATTTTGATGAACCCATGAGTATTTTGAGGAAGCACAAAGATAAATTTCAAGTATCTAGAGAAACTACTACAAGCAAGTATATATTTGAATGGAAGGTCCTTGAAGGTGGTATTTATTTCTATATTATTATAGCTTTATAGCTGTTAGTAAAACAAACAAACAGTGATGCAATGGTGATGCAGAAATAGAAATGTTCAGTCTGCCTCTGTGATTGCCAAGCACAGAGGTGGATAATAGGGAAAGAAGAGAGTAGTGATGGCAATAGATGTTCTCTTAAGAAATGAGGAATTAGGCTATGCAACTTTGGTGAGTGTCCTCTTTAATGCTAGTATTATATTGTTTTCACCTATGATCTAATTACATGACTTTTAAATAAAAAAAAATGCATTCATTCTCAAGGAAAGTGGTGGTCATGGACTTTCAGAGCATGGGTATGTGCACATCTTGACTACACTATTCTCTGGAAACAGGAGAGCAGCAAAAGAAATGGCTATGCAGTGGATCCTGGGCGACTGGGTAACCACCTCAAATGAGACTGTCCTTCTTTTTAATGGGAAACATTGCTTGTGCTGTTTTGTACCGTTACTATAAACACAGGAGTCTGCTGAATGGGTTTGTCCATACCTGTTCAAAGTTATGGGACATTGGGGGTGGGGGGGTTGGGGTTTTTTGGTTTGTTTTGGTTTTAAGTTTCCAGGTTGACTTTTGCTCCAGAGGAATTGTGTCTGAGGCTTTCAATTACTGGAAAATACTGGTTCTTTCCAGTCTCTCCTATAGAACAAGGCAGATGTGATTCTTGCTTGTTTTTTGTCCATTACAAAATAAGGCTCTTGGGACTGGGTTGCTGTGAAGTAGGGATTTTAGGCATGGAGAGAATGAGCTATGTACATTTTTACATACTAATGTGTCAGCTAATATATTCTCTCCATGGTTTCCATAAGAAGGGATTTGATAATATCCTGAAGCCTTCTTTCATCATTGTAGAATGATATTTTTTGTTTTCCTCTATGCTTGCAAAATAAGCCTTCTCAGTTATACTTTTATGGTCAACCTTATCAGCAGTAAAGCACACACAAAACCTGGGTTTTTTTAACCTATAACTTGAGTGTTGCAGCTGTTACAGGGTGTTCTGGCCACTCTTTCAAGTACAAAAGCCATAGCTGTGAAGTTAAATAAGTTATGTGTGGGATGTACTCAAATATATAGACTGCAACCACCTGTAGCACAGTGTATGGCTAATTACCCAGAGAAAGAAGTTACAAACCATTATAAGTAATAAAAGTCTCACTTTGCCACAACTCAGACCTCTTTCATTTGACCTTATTTCTCAGATCTGCAGTGCTTGTGCCTTTTGTGTCTCTGTTTAGCCATCAAGATGATAAGAAATACTCGATTTGGGTCATCCAGTTAAGGTGGAAGGGAGCGAGAGCATTATTGCAGGCTTTCTTTTTTTCAGCGGGGAAGAAAAATGAAGTAAAGCAGGTGATGTAATGTGGTGTGTGTGCACTACAGAGAGGCCTTTGTTGATAAAAGGTAGCCAATAACCAGTTTCTGAAAAATGTAGTGGAACTGACTTTAAAAAAGATTCACAGGGGCATGCTACAATTTCTTCTCAATGTCACAAGCACAGTTTGTTTGTTACTCTGAAATGATGTCAAGACTGTGTAGAAGGGGCACTCACTTTTCCCCTGTCCCTCCCACAGCTGTCTAGATGGAGTCAAAACCCAAATGGTTTGAGCTAATGGTTACTTGAAATCTAAAGAAAGATGCACCATTATGTTGTCTGGCAACTCCTAAAGAGTCCTGCAGTGCTCAGAGCTAGGAACTGGGTAGCTGTTTTCCACTGACTGCTTCATTCGAATTCCCGAGCTAAGCCTGGGAACCAAATAACCAGTTAAAGCTGTTTTTTATGTCTAACACCTGATACGAATGTCATGCTTTTTCCTCAAGGGTAACGACTGCTTCTTATTTACTGCTTAGGAGTGGATAATTAATTAACAGGGGTGAGAATGTGCACGCTTGACTAGACACTCAAAAACTCACATAAGTGATTCCTGGGTTTGAATAACATTTTTTTTTTTTGTGTCATAAAACAGCCTTGAACTGGAAAAGTTCTATTGTCAAAAGTATGTGCTAAAAGTTTTATGTGTATGCCGTAATTTATTTTTATTACAAATAGTGTTTCTCTTAATCTGTTAAGAAGGATATTGAATCTCTACCAGTATAATAGAATAAAATCTTTGCCATAGTTATTGGTGGCACTTTATTGCACAGTATTGGTGTTTTTTCACAAGCTGTCTTAGTAACTAGTTCAGGTGCATGGAGGTAGATACATGAATAGATTTTAAGTGTCTTTAGTTTAACTAACTCTTGTAAGAAGATCTTGGTGAAGCATATGACTATTTAGCCAAGTGGACAGGGCCATCAGTTTGCAAGGTGATGTTCCCTTTGTACTTACAAGAGGTTAAAGATGGCTATATTTAAATGTGTGTACTAGAGCATTTATTGCTTACCAGCAGAATTGTTGTCTTAATTTATATATTCAATACATTATGACTGAACAAGTTCTTATTTTATTTGGTAGAATGTTTTGGTGATGTTTAACTTGAAAGCTACAGTATAGGAAATCAATGGAGGGTCTTTCTGTGGGTGCGAGGCTCCTTATCCTGAGCATATTCACAAGCTACTGATAATTGCTAATTAATATCCAAGACTCAGGAATTCATGAGTCTGTGCCTGAAGACTAGAGTTCCACCAGAACGCTGTGAATGTTGGTTTTAGTTAATTAAGCGTAGTAAAATGTTGGTTTTAAACCTCATTGTTCTTTCATGATCATGTTTCATTGTTGCACTCCCCAAACATTCTCCAGAGAGCTATATATTGAGAGCTTGTCTGTGACAGTTCTCTGGCTGTGTGTTTCCAAACAGGCTGCTTGAGCATGCATAAAAAGGCTGGGGCGAGCTTTCAGGGCAGTAGGTCAACCACTGTCAGTCATGGACTTCTGATGCGAGAGTGCTCTCTGGGTTTGGCGGTTCATGTGTCGGGTTCCAAAAGGATCCGTCGCAGATGTTGCAATGGTGTTTATGACATAATATTTCTTCCCAACACAGTCAGATCACTGAAAGCGGCCATCAGTAAGTGTATGTGTGGGGAACACTTGCATGTGTGATTTCATGAGGGAGGCTAGTCAACCATCACATGCTGGAGGAACTTGGCCAAGTAATATACATAAAACTGGACTATGTCTCAGTGCTATCCCAAGAGGACCTGCATGCAGATGTTAGTGGGGCATTTGCAAAATGAAATCCCATCGAAGAGAACTAAATCAAAGCTGGACTGCTGAGACGTGAAGCTCAAGTTCTTTGTGGCACGGTTTCCTCAAGCAGTTTTTATAAACACTTCCTAAACATTTTATGAGCTATGAAAACAGTTGGGGAAACTGTGGAGCCACAGAAAGGTCACATGCTAAGTACGTTGCTGGAAAATGTTCAGTAAAGTTTGAGAACCAGCAATTCACTGACAATGTTATGGACCTCTGACAAACCTTTCTCCATTGCCTTCCGCTTAACTATTTTTATTAAGACTTATCGATTAGTATTTATTTCTTTAACGAAAATGCTCCACTCGCTAAGCACTTACTTAATTTCGTGTTCTTTTAATTTGACACCATAAATTGTCCTGAATGAGAAGGTGAAAATTGATAGGTTTCTGCCTGTGCCAATATATGGTCTAGATTATGGAAGTATGGTTTATTAATAAATAAATAAAATTCTTTTTAAAAGTGCTATTTTCTGTATTTGATTTATGTTTGCAATTTCCGTAAATGCCAACAGCTTATATTATGGTCTCCCACTCTTTAAGTTACTGGAGTTTCTGCTGACTTCCTTTGGGTTGCCGGTGAATATCCTTTGATGTGACTGTACAGAATTTATTCAGTGTGCCAAAGCCTTCTCCGTGCTCAACTTTTGCTAGTTTTCTCTGCTGAACGGGTGTCTTCTAGACATCTCGCTGATGGTCTCCCCATATCGGACACGTCCATTTCATTGAACTATGAACAAAGCCATACTAATGTATCCGAGAAGACTGCAACGCTTGGAGGCTTCCAGCCTGCTCTCTTTCTGCAGTATTGTCTGTACAGGGAACCTTGGCAAACCAAGCCAGCTCACCCAAAGCGTAAACTGAATTCGGTGTTATTTCACATGGTGCATTTTATTCTGATAAAGAATAAGCTAAAAGCATCCAAAGCTAAGTACTAAACTGAGACAACAGACGATGTGCTCATCCACCCTGTTTTCTTGAAGATAAGTCTTTGAAATGGTGGTAAGTAAACTAAATGATAAATCATCACATGTTTCAGGAGCAGCGGCTGTTCATTGTACCTTAGGAATGCTTTATATTCATGAACAAAGTTTATACTGTGAAGCTTGTGCGGTTAGCCATCACTTTCTCCTCTAGTTTTTGGCCTTACTGCAGAAGCAGTAATGTTAGCTGTGGCCTTTCTTCACCTATAAAAGAAGGGTAAAGCTGAAGGGAGGGTGAGTAACTGTCTTTTGGAGTGATGTCAGGGGAGATTTAATCATCTTCAGATCCCCACATAGCTTGGTGACTGCTATGTCAGCCTGTTAGTAATTAGGACAGACCCCACTTGCAATGCAGGATAGCTTTGGAGTGCCTGCTCCCCACCCCTGAGAAGAGCCAGCGTGGGGCCTGACTGATGCACAGCTACTCTCCTGGATCTTTCTCTGAAGTTCAGATCGCAATAAATGAAGTATTTGAGGGGGGGCGGGGGAAGAGCCCACCCCATAACATCTCTGTGAGGCAAAAATGCTGTCAAAGAGCTATGTGCAGCTATTCAGGAAGTCATATATTTTAGACAACTTGGTCTCAGTATTAAGCTCAAACAATACTGAAGTTTTCAATAAGCAACTTCTGAAAGAGCCATGTCACCCTGAGCAGAAAGGTGACTATACAACAAAGACAAACAGGGTAGAGAGACTCAATTCCCTTTAATGCATAAAACCTATCTTTTCCTTTGATTATTCTCAAACGTGCATATGTGTGAGAAAGCAGAAGGAATATTTGGTCAATATGTTCATAGTTGCCTTGTTCCCTGTATGCTTCCTTTGTTCATTTTCCAGTTACTGTAGTCCTTGAGACTTTCACTCACTCAACAAGCAGCAAATGCCACATACTGAAACAAGCGCAAGCATATTTATGATATCCCTCTGACTTTCTCCAAGATGTTCAGGCTTTGCCTCAACTCTTGCCTATTGGAGAGACTCATAAATCAAAGGAAATAAGATGCTCAGTGGAACCTTGCTGAGTGGTTGGAAATCTCTGGGTGAATGCATGTGGAACTGAGGCATTTGGGAAGCAAATTGTTGAAGCTGTGACTGTTGAATTGAAATTGAATGTTGAAGGTGAGCACTTGCACTTAACTTTTATGTCAGTGTTCAGTATCTTGGTAGCATCAATCCATCCCAAATAATTCCTTTTGGGCCATTAGGCACCGTCGATACAAACTTTTAAGAGCCCACCTATGCTTCAGTAAAAGTCAATGGAAGCAAAGATCCTTTAATGCTTTTTGAGAATCAGACAAGATCCCTTCCTGCATCTATGGGTATCTTAGTGTCTTTGAGAGTCTTTGAATCAAGTTCTTAGTACTGTAAGGAGTGCTTATAGGAGCTCTCACAAACATTTATGGACTGTATCTCCTGCCACACCCACAGGAGGCTTACATTTTGAATGTGTTTCCACTGCTTTTGCAAATATATGAGGAGAATGAAGAAAATGAGTGAATCCTGTAGTGTCAGAAACCACTCCTGGCAAGTCTTACTCTTCTCTAGAGTCGAATAAAATTAAAATCATGCACAAGTCTGTGTGTATCTATAAACAGCTTGGCTGCTTGGATCCCACCATGCAGGGAGAGGCAGGAAGCTGACAAACATGAGAATGATTTAGTGAGGATGGAGTTGTTCACTTTTATAGAGAGGGTAAAGGGGAAGACAAAAACTACTGCTTGAACACTTCTCAAATTTAACCTAAATTGAGGCTTGAATGTGCTCCCATTGACGTCAGTGAGTGTTTTATCATTGGCTTCCCTGGGAGCAGGATAGTGTCTCCTGTTTACGTGAAGTGTGGAGGTTTTTTTCTCCTCCCTGTTTATAAAGTTTCTTTGTAGTCCTTAACATAGCAGCCTGAGCACCTCCATCAATGTGACTGGAGTGGTTCCTGTGCTGTGCCTGTGAGTCAGATGTGGTGGTCTGCCACTTCAGAGGATGTGAAGTGAGGCACAGAAAGTTTGTGATGCCGTCTCCAGTAGATTGCACAGAAGGAGTCTGGCTGGCTCTGCTTGCCTTTTTGCAGATTTAAATTGGCAGACTACTGTAGTTATCCTCGGTGGAATTTAAATGTGAAAGCTGAACTTGGAGGTGAGAAGCCCTGAATATTTTCTGCGGTAAATGCTGGACTGTTTGCTTCATTGCTTAACTGTTGACTTCATTGCTTAAGGAACTCAAAGCTCCTGCTCACTTCAGTGGAACTAGGATTTCTCCCTAAAGATTTCATTCAAAGCCCATTGAAAGAGATTTTTGGTCTGTTCAATTAAATGTGGGTCCAAAAACCTCAGTTCATTCATCAGTTGGTTATGTTGTTTGTGCTAAGGCGGACATTTGCTTCAGCTCTTTTCTAGTGTATATTAAATTGAAAAGCAGTCTGTCCTTTGACCTTTCCTTGAGGCATCTAATTAAGGTAACTGAGACCTAGTGGCTTGGATAGGGGAGTAAGAATTGGAAGACCTGGGCTTTGGTTTTAGGTTTTGCTGCTTGTTTTAGACCTATAGAGAAGTTAACTGCAGTTTGTTTTCTTTCCTGTAAACATTGTAAGGCGAGTGTTAACCTTCTTACAACAAGTGTTGTTTTGATGGCATTTCCTTTCTCCCTGATCATTTATTTTTGTTGTGATCTCCTCAGTAGGAAAGGGCACTTGGCTCTTTTCAAGTTCAAATCCTTATAAAGCATTTAGCAAAACTCGAAGGCCTAATCTCAACTCCCAGAAAATGTTTCACTGCTAATGGTTGCTGAAGTGTGCATTCGTGGGGAGATTCAGACCACAGAAGAAGGTAATAGATTTAGGTGCTTTGCAGAGTTCCAAATCTTAAGAGACCAAGCCATAGTGTGAATATTTCAGCATTTCCTGGCTTCCATAAAGTCAACAATAACACAAGGGGCAGACTTTTTTGTGATTTATTTATACTTCAGCTTCTGGGGGAAAATCCACAAGCACTTGAAAATGGCCAGAAAAGATGAACAAGCTGCTTTGATATTTGGGGTGGTCTGAAGAATGAAGAGGGAGATATCTTGGATTTTGTTTGGTTGCTAGATGAAGAGTCTTTATGCTACTTGCTCGTTTTGGCTGAAGGCTCTATAATTTTTTATTTGTTTGTTATTTTTAACACCTTGGAAAGCACCGTGACAAGACTTAGTGCTCATTCAATAGAGTGCATACATGGCAATGCTTTACAGCTCCTTTGTGTATATCTTGATGTGAAACATTTATGACCTTTATTTACAGCTCCTTGTTATTTGGTGTTCCAGACTTGTAATTCAATTTATCTGAGCCTGATTCATAAAGTACTACTCACCACTGTTCAGTTCTTGCCCAGTTTTTATTTTGCCAGGAAATGTCATTGCTGAATGGTCTTTGCCAAACCCTGGTAGCTGCAGAGAAGCTGCTTGGGTCAGTTGAAGGGTTCTCTGGTATAATCTTGGGTGGATTTTTTTTTTGTGTGCATGCGGGTTTTTTGTTGTTAATTTGTTTGTTTTTCCTTGTAACTAAAAAGTTTTAAAATTGATAGAGCTGATATTCTTAGCTAGAGTGCAGAATGGAGGTCTTATAAATTCATTGCCCTTTTATATGGGCTTTGAATGCTTTACAGTCCACACGGGATAGTAAAAAGTGTTAAGATATCAGGACAGTAAAAAGTATTAAGACAAAATATCCAGTTGCTGTCCAGCCCTTCCATGAAGGAAATATTGTGGCTTTCCATGTGAACGTGAGATTTTCAGCTACTATAATCTATCAAGATAATCTCAACACTTATGTGTTTAAAAAAAAAAAAAAAAAAAAAAATCAGTGCAAGTATAATTTATAAATGACTTTGAAGCATCAAACAACAGACACCCCTGCCTCTCCCAGTACAGTTACTGATTTTACCAGAGAATTCTTTGGTTGATTCCTTTAAATAATTTTTTATTTTTAACCAGAGAGCAGCCTCACCTATCCTAATCTTGACATTTTTAAAGTGTTGGCCAATTAATCTCTTAATTGAAAAAAGACATTACACAATTCATCTGTTTTTTACATTATATGCATGTAATTTATAACATATGCTGAATTCATAACGGTTACGAGTGAACACTTTCAACTCTTAAAAGCATTCAACACTTAAATTAAGTGTCTCCAATATAATCCTGCCTTGCCCACAGTATTAGATGTTTTGCTTAAAAAATGCATACTCTGTTTAAGACAGAGACACCATCTGTTGTCTAATCTTGGGTGGAGTAACTTTTAAATTAAGGAACTAGTTTATTAACATGGACTTTAATTATATGAAAGAAAAAATATCTAGATATTTGTCTGTATTCGTGAAGAAAAAGGATTTTCTCCGTGTTCTGACACTGATCTCATATTTATTGAAAGATGGAATAATTCCACCAAAATCAGTAGAACTGCCTCAGTGTAAACTTGGTTCAAGACTCAAACTGGACCTTAACTGTTAAAATTCAGATGTTTCATCCAAAACCAGAAGATGCTTTTTAGGAGTCATTTAAGTCATATGTGGTAAGCTAAGGTTCAAGTGCCTTCTTTTTTTGAAGTGAAAACTGTCCTGTGTCATAAAAGTCAGCTGAGCTGAAACACACTTTTTTTGGTCATTATTCCTAAAGTAAACAAGAAAAGATGATGAAATATAGCCCTAAATAGGTTTTTCTCAAGCTTGATAAAACAGCGAACTCTCACTATCAAAATCCCAGGTGAACTGAAATGTCATTGCCATCTGTAGCTGAGGTCTTCACAAGGAACAGAAGAGAGAGAATTCCCCAATGGAAGATGGCTGGGTCCCGAAAAATGATTTGGAAAGATGAGCATTCAGAAAAAATGATGAAAACTTGCAAAGACCCTGGGTACGGATGTTCATGGTGTGGGTTTATATTGTTTGTAGTTCTTGTTGCCTACCTTTGAGACTGTTAGTGAAAGCTGGTCTCTTGAAAGCTATATCTGTCACTACAAACACTCAAGGGTAAATCTCACTATAACTAGGAAGGAAATTCTGCAGATGAATGTTTTGGCTGAATGCCTTATGAAGAAGGCATTAGCTGAAATATTAGTCTATAGAACTTCCTTTCCTCAGCTGTGTTCAACCTGTTAAAGTCCCTGTTCAGAAAATATCCAACCCACGATTTGCTGAAATCAGATCTGGGGACCTGGTAGTTCTGTCTGAATGGGAGGAGGGAAAGCTTTAAAGACTTGAGGAAAATGGAGGATCATCTTGACTTGCTTAAGAAAAAATAGTTTTCTACAATGAAGAGCAAACTTGGATTACTTAAAGGAAGCCAGAAGCATTTACAGAAAGAGGTGTTTTAAAAATGTGCTGTGAAAAGTAACAACTGAAGACTGACCCAGTTGTATGAGAGAACCTAGGAATAATAGTCAAATTTATTATTTAGGTGCTAACTTTGCTGCATTTGACTTTGTTGATAGTTAACAGAAAACCTCAGGAAACAAAATGTTACAAAATTTCCAAGAAAATTCTGTGACTTTAAGATTATTTCCCAGCCCCCCCTCCCCTGACACAAATTTACTACATAGCATGTGAATAGAATAGTAGTGGCCCTGGGGACTATTCCTTGCTCCCAGCTCTGACAGTGTGTATCATCACTGTTCTTATGATACAGTTGGGTTTCTGAAAGGTCAGACAAAGAAATTAGAGGAATAAATGATTGCTGGTTAGGTTCAGAGGTTAACTTACAGGATCACACCATATCCTTAACCGTAAGAGAAATGACTAGTACAGAACACTTTGCAAAGGAGCCTCCCCTTCTTTGTGTCTGTCACAAAACATGCCTCTTCAGTGCTTCCTGTATGGTATTTAGTCCAAGGCTCCTCCCCATTATCTATTAATAGCCTATCTTTAAATCCATTGAATACTGAGCTAGTTATTTTACTGCACCCATGGCCCGCTCTATCTGAAGAGTAAAGGGCAAAGGGAAAGTGGGAAAAAACCCAACAGAAAAAAATAATGGAAGTCTTACCAGGACTGTGGTTATGAGAATGTTTGCAAAGGTCTTAATAACTGCACTGACATAAAGCATTCTCTCTGCACTCACTGCAGGTGCAGTATTCCTGCTCCCCGGAGGAGCCTGTCTTTAAGTCTTTTCTCCTTGAGTCTTTCCACTCAAGTGAGAGGTGGGAGGCACAGATTGAAAGTGTTTTCCCCTAAGATTCCCCCCCCTAAAAGTACCAAAAATGTTACGTCTTCAGGTTTGTCAGATGGTTTCCTTGGGCTCTTCCTTAGCAAGTTTACCATAAGGTAGGACACCTGTTATTATGTAGAATAGCAATATATCAGAAGGTATACAAACTGTAATGGAAAGAGGAAGGAAACAAAGGAAGATTTGATCTGTCATCCTGGATAACTGATGGAGCCGTCAGTTGATTTCCCTCTCTAGAAACAGGGCTTTCTGTAGGAGAGGAACCATTTGTCCCTATAAACTCTGACCTTCTAAACTTCCTGTACTAGGTGAACTTCACCAGATCGTGGCACTCTCTTGTGGATCTCCTCTTTTCTCCCCCCCCCCCCCCCCCGCCCCCTTTAGTACCAGAAAGTAACGGAACTCTCCTTACTCTAGGAAAGGAGATGGGCATGGAAGAACTTGTAAAAAGGAGCAATATATCTTACAAGAATCCAGAGTTCTTACGATGACTTGTTAATGATGATTTTTCCCCCTGATTATTCCTTGTGTCCCCCAACAGTACCCCCTTTGTGAGAGGACTTTTACAGTGAATCTTTATGCCTTTTTTTCCCTTAGTAATAATACAGAACTGCAGAAAACCTTTTTCTTGTTTTAGCAGGAGTTCCTGATCCGTTTGCAGAGGCTTACCTTAAGCAGTGCGAGAAATGAATGGAGAAAGATAAGTTAGGACAGAAGATTTCCTGTAACGTTTGGTCACTGCAGACATGAGAAGAGAAAAAGAGGCTTAATCATTAATCCAGTAAATCACCAGTTTCACACTGGACAATGCCCATCTTTACAAAAGTTCTGATGTTTGGTTATGAGATTAGATCACTGGGAAGTCTGCCATGGGGAATTTTCTCCCTAATTTCTGTAAGCTAGCCATTAACTGCTGCCTTCAAGGAATAGGCTTCATACCTTTCATCTTTTGTTTGTTTGTTTGTTTGTTTGGGTTTTTTTTATCTCTCAGTAGAACATAAATGATTTCACTGTCCACTTGCATTTTTAATTCCTCTTTCAGTTTTATCAAGCTTTAGACCCCTTTTTAAAATGTTATTGGTTAGCCTCTGTTTTGAAAGGAGAATATCCTGGGTTCTTGTGCTTTGTATCCTGAATAACCTGCCTATGAGTATAGTCCTCAATACCAAGCTAGTTCCAGTCCTGAATGTCTCCTTAATCTGTCCATAAATGTGGTAGTGGCAAACTCCTGCAGAGAAGGATTCCGGAAAGCCTCCTTCAGAAAGAATGAGACATAATGAGCAACATTTTGGAAGCTGCCTATGTGATTTCATAGGCACTAACTTGTTCTGCATGGTATGTATATGTATATTTTTTAAGAAAAATTCCTTGGACGCAATGTACTGGTTTCCTGCATGGCATATATCAGTGTCTCCAGTAGAATATGACTGTGCAGTTAAAAACCTGTCATTCTACTGTAGGAAACTTTGTAGTGGTATGAACCTGTTAGCTGTGTTTTTCCTCCCTTGTAGAAGTAGAGCACAGAGAATAAGGCAGGCATTTTCCTCTCCTCCCTGGTCTGACTGATGCTCGTGCTCTGTTGCCATTGGCAGCTATCATAAAGTACAGAAAGAGGTTTAGCCTTGAAGTACATCTTCATGCTACTTGAACAGCAACCTTTATTTTTGCTATTGTTTGGCAGGTTACTTTGTAGTTTTGCAGGCTAGAGGGTTTTGCTATCCATTCTGTGGTGTCTAGACTTGGAAAACAAAGTATTTTGAATACTTCAGCTTAAAATCTTTAGCTCTCTGAGGTATTTGTATACTAATTCTTAAAGATTACTGGAAAATAGATGCAAACGATTATAAAAGTACTTGAGGCAGAGTTGGTAGGAGCTCTAAATAGACAACAGTTACATTAAATTGCAGCTGGGATGGATTTCTCACAAGTGTGGAAATATCGGATGGGGATAATCTTTCACTGGACTATTAATCATTTGCTTGCTTTCCTGTGTCATAGACTGCAACACCTCATTTGTTTCAACTCACTTAACTTATTCTTGCCAGGATACACATACTCTGTGTATCTGCTACCCGATATGCATTAGATAGCATTAGGACTTCTTTTGAAAGGTGACAACAAGCGGACAGGTGAAAAGTTAGTTAATGAGCGCTGATGCCCCTGGAAAACAGGATAGTGAGCACAGCTCACCATAAGTTTTATCCAGTAAAAGCTGTGCATGGCCTTCTGAGCTACTTACATCCCCAGAGGCTGCAGATGCAGGTTCCCTGGCCAGACACACGGCGCAGTGAGGCTAGGCTGCCGTGCAGCCAAGCCTTCCCCACTGCTCACCCTGGTTCTGCTGTGTGACTTAAAGCTGCCTGAATTTGTGCTGGCTTTCACTTTCGCAGCTTCAGGCTGATACGGAGTGAGTGGTTTTAAAACACTGCCAGCCTAGTAATCTGTTTTTCTTCCTTGATTTCAGCCCCCGCCCCAGCCCCGGTATAACAATAGCTCTATACAGCAGATCCCCAGAAAGTATATTATGCTGACATTCCAGTGGGTCTCTTCCAGGGCGCCTACATCTCAAAAGCAAGCTGAAGACAAGGGTGACAGGGCTTCAGGATGCTGTGCCAGAGGCTCCAGGTCTGGCCGACCATCTGAGCGTTTGCGCAGCACCACTAGTTTCTAAGTCATTAGAGCCCTGCACTGAAGTCTGCGCTGCTGAGTAGTCAGTGCTGCTAGCTAAAGTTATTACAGCAGCAGATTCTATAATCATCCTTCTGTTCATCTGTATATGGAGTGGAAAATAATATTCAAGAGAGATACAGCATGCTATCCTGTGGTTATGACATTACTTTCTTCCTACCAGTGCCATTTCATTTCCAAATTTGAGATTCTTCTTCAAAGAGTTGCTATAGTCTCAGCAAATTTATAAAACACCTGCAAAAGTTTTTTAGTATGGACAATAACAGAAAGCAGCCAAAAAGATAATCTTCCCATGCTGAAGCAGACATTTTGAATAAATTGATGCCAGAGTAGCCTAGCCATTTTCAAAAGTAAGTTACAAGGGGGGAAAAAAAAACCAAACCAAACCCCCAACAGAAAACTTCGTGTGTTTGCAAAGTGGAGTAAAATTCATGGCTTATGTCCAATTGACCTGCTTTTTTCTCTGTACCTAGATAAAATTTTCTTTTTAAAGAAAAGTAAGGAGGAAGTAAATTCTTTAATACTGCATGTGATTTTTATTGCCAATATATTCTTTCTTGCATGACTGACAACCTTGGAAACTACAGATACCCTGACTTCTTCAGGCTTTTCATTCTTAAAGTAAATGTTAAATCTTTATAATTATATCGCCTTATGCCAATGATATAGCTTGTATTACATTCCAAGTATTTTGAAACAAGTGCTTCAATTTCTGCCTTAAAAGTGACGTTGCTTGCACTTTTGTAGCAGAATAAATGTTTGTAGTAGGGTTGTTTGTGTGATGTTTTGAGGCACAGGGCTGGAGCATAGAGTCTTCTGGATGTCTTGAAGAAGGATGTAATTCAGAGCAAGGCAAGTTATTCTTCTAAAAATAAAAGCCAAAATGTACATATTAAACTTTATTCTTACCTCATTGAGCTCTCGGCACTGTAGCAAGCAACTCATTTCTCTAGCTGCTGGAGCCTGTCTGCCACTACTCCCAGGTCTGTGCCCTGTGTTGCGTCTCAGCCACTTCTTACCTGTTGCACATGCACGCCATCAGCAGCTTAGCCCAACTCCTAATAGAAAGCATGTGGTGTTGGTTGTGTCCATGCTTGCCTGGCTCATTATACTTGCTCCCAACAGTTAATGTGGGTACCCTGTGCTCTGACCACCATTGGTTTAGCCTCTTTGTTGCTGTAAAAACAAAGAAAGAGGAAAAGCAGCTAATAACCCTGTTCCTGAGCTAGGCACCAGCAGACGTTTCTGGGTGATTTCTTCGCTCTTCCTTGGCCAGTAGGGACCTCCAAGGCTGTGCTCTCCTGTTTACTATGTACATGTGCCAGAACGGTGGAAATCTGGGAAGTTACATGGTTACATCGGGAAGCTTTTGATCACAAATGCTTGAGCCTTCAGAAAGGCTGTTGGGAGTGTTGGGCTTTCAGACTCCCGTGCCAGCGCAGTCTTCATATCTGATACTGCTGTATAAACTTTGCTGTATAGGGAACTATAGGCTAACTGCCTATGCTCACTATTGTGCATCCCCAGGAAGTTCAAAAAGAGGATTCTCCCTCCCCACCCCCTTCCCCCCTCAACAGGGTCCAAAATAAGGCACTTGCCTAGCATGGCAAATTTCAAGTGACAACTTATTTTTCATTTTTACTGTTGACATGTGGAAGTTTCATTCCAAAGCTTAAAAAACCATAATTCTCAAGTCACATAGGTATCCTTTCCAAAAATATCTCTTACTGACATTAATACTTCTACCCACATTTTTGGAGTCTCGGGACACTGCCATTATTTATTAATTAATGTTGTACTGGGATGCAATGCTGCTTGTGTATCTCCCTGGCTTTCCCTCCTCCCCAAGTTCATGTAAATCTCGATGTTTTATAACTGGGGAGAATTAGATCTGCTATTGAAATGGGCTTCCATCCATCCCTAGGCATGCCATAAAGTTTTAATGTCTTTGTTATTTAGTGTGCTGTATAAGTCAGGAATAATTTTCTGTTTTTTACAACATCGGACAATTTCTTTAGCTCTGTAGGATTCCTACTCCCTACAGTGTTCCCATCTCCCCTAAATAAACTGATGCTGTCTTGTGGCTACAAAACTATTCTTCTGCAGACAGACAGTTTCACGAAGTACACAGTGTGTGGTTAATATTCATGGCACGTACTTCATTCATAATTTATCATTTACTTATTCATTTTAATTTCTTCCCAGTGGGGTCTGTAACACACCAGTGTTATCCAGTTTCTTTCCCCTACAGCTCTGGCCATCTGGAACAGTCTTGCTGCATGTCTTCACCTCAGCTACACTTTCCCATTTCTTAAAACATGTAAATAAAAATTATCAGATATAGAGTCCTAAAATTAGATACACCCAATAAAAATGGCTTAGTTTTCATTTTCAGGGTGAAGGCACTCCTGAAGTTATCACTGAAATCCATAAACCTGTCACGATAGCCAGTAATCAGTGAAGAAGAAAGCTGCATATCTTGTGGCCTGGATGTCTTAAGTCCTAAAAGAAGGCTTAGGGTGATGGTCCTCTGTGTTTAACATTTCCATTAGTGTGTTAGTGAGCTTTGAAATGCATCACCCACTCATCTGCACTTAAAATGCATTGATGCACTTTGAGGAGCAGTCTGACAGCATGTGAGCTGGATTTCCTTTAGCTGCAATTAAACCAAAACATACACTCCAACCTGCTAGTGGGCATTCAGCCCACAGGACCTGACTGCTGGGAGTCAGAAGTAAAAGCCCCTGAATGCCTGACAGTGGGGATATCTCATCTTCACCACCAGCTGCTTCACTCTATGGATATATTTCTACTGTGCTGCACGACTTGCTCATGTATGCTTAGTCTATATTCTTATTCCTACTAGTTCCCACATAATGAAGACCTTTCAATATTGCTTTGAACATTGAAGAAAACTTGGAGAAAAAGATTTAACTCCCGCTGCCCTTGCTCATTCAGCTGAAAAAATTCCTGTTGATACCAACAACGTTTAGCTTTAAAATCTTTGCTTGGCTTCAGAGCACATTTGTTCAGTGCACCTTACCTGATTTTTCTGTCAGCAGGACTAATTAGAGGGCACTTGATTTCTCCTCAGCTGGTAAAATGATCAGTCTGATGACAGTGTCTTAAAGCCTTAAGACTATTTTCCTGTAGAAGCATTAGTACTCGCTTCTGGCAGTGGACCTAGAAGAAAAAAAAAAAGATGCATCAGAAACATGTTATGAAGGATAGATAACCTTATTTTGGCTTTGGCTTAGCAAAGTCTGTGACAAGGTGCTGCACTTCTTCACCATCTGTAAAACATATCTGGTTATGTAATTACGTGTTTTGCTGAACAGAGTGTTCTTCTACATTATTTGGTAATTAAATTTGGTTCCTTGAGATCTTCCTAGCTACACATGCATAAATCCTGCTAGGAGCTGATGCCACCACACCTGTGCTAGTTCAAAACACACCAAAGACTGCTTTCTTTTCCTGTGCAGCTCACCCTGCTTGTGTTTCCTTCCAGCCTTCATGTCACGTAGATGCACTCCAGGTCTTTCTCCCCCAGGTTTGCAGAACAAAAGGTTTTCACAGGCATCATGTTGTTGAAAGTCCTGGAGTGGGACCTGAAGAGGCACAGTCACAGCGCTTCCTCAAGATGAAATAAAAGCCCGTTTGGATGTGTTTGGGAATGCTATTATAATATTGGCCAGGAGATTTCATTCTCAAACTTCTGAAATATACCCTGGACTCTCCTTCAGTGGCTAGTAACAGTATTCATAAGTTGTACATAACTACCTTTTGTTTCCTCTTGCTGGCTATAATTTTGTCAGTATAGAATCTATATTTTAGGGCTGGTTTTTGCACATGTGGAACTTTATTGGATGATGACACATCTGGGGCACACTTTGCACTGTTTCTGTATTTTTTTGCAAAAATAGAGGCAAAAATAGGGGTTTCTGTAAATGGGAAAAGGAGACTTTTGCATTCCTACCTAATTGGAAGTAGGAAAAAAAGGACTTTTAATTAAAAATTTGTCATGACTTTTTTGAAGCTTGATGTATTTAAGTACTAAGGCACTTAAGAATAAAATACGATGTTGCAGAAGTATAGAAGAAAACTGCAGGGAGTCTATTTGCAAAGGCTATTTCAGCCAACATAGGCCTGGTAATGCTTCAGGGATGCCTAGGACCTTGGAGCAGCCGGTATTTTACAAGCACCGTCAATGCAAGTTTCATTTCAAAATATTCTCAGTCTAATTGAACAAGCGAAGGAGGTTGTCCCAGGGAGTGACCATTCACTGCTGTGTGAAGACACCCGAATGATCTCATTTACTTAATACAGTTTAGCTGGAACAGGACCAGAGTACCTAGCGAGGAAGAGGATGAGAGCAGAGTTATGGAAACTTGGGGAGGACACAGCATTAGGAAGGGGAATGATCAAATGGTGTTGATGGTACGCAAGCAGGGGAGAAAAAGGATGGCCTACAAATGCCAAGTTGTAGCCAGAGGAGGTCCTCAGAGACTAGTAAGAGCAGTTGGGACAGCATAAGGAAGAGCAATATTGGAGTCGCTCTTCTCAGATTTCAGCCTGCTCGTAATGACTTTGTGTTCGGTTAGTCTGCAGAGGAAAGCGTGACCCTCTGCAAGTGGGATCAGGACTGTTTTTTAAGAGGGAGAGCTGTGGATGCAGCTGGAAGAGGAAGTGCAATGGTTACCGGCTGCTTATCACATCCTTCCTCCCAGAGGTTTTCATCCTCTCACAGCTGCCAGCTGAGTTGGTCATGCGGATGACCCCACACCTGGTTAAGCAAAAAGGATCTAGGCTAGGTTAATTAGTTTAAATTGTATGTCTTTGGTAATCTGTCTCATGTTGATTGAAAGTAGCTGGAGAACGCTCCTACAGGGTGATCGGTGGGAGGATAACTTCTAGCAGCAGCAGGCTGTAGGAGACAGTAATGTGTTCAGGTGCAGTGCTACTAAAAAACCCAAAGCAACTAAATGGATCAACAGCTGCATGGATGTTTGTAGACAAAGCAAAGGGGATGAGTAAGGAGTTACTAGGGCAGGCAGGAGAGGGGTGGGGTAAGAGGAGAGTCATTAGAGGAGGAAAACAGGTTAAAAGGGGGGAAAATAACCCATGTTCTCTCAGTGTGGGGTTTCGATGTGTCCCTCAGGAGGGACAGCTCCTGAGCCTGTGAGAATTAGGATGTTTTTGTGACTTAGTGTAGATGTGCATATAATATATTTTCTTTTTAAAATTTGGTATGTTAACGTTGTCTATATTAGCATGACAATTGAAAACACTTAGAAACTTATTTGGAAATGCAATAAGATTTAGCTCCTATCACCACCTGAAAACTCAAATTTCAGATCAGCTTCTGAGCGTTTGACTGTGGTTAGGAATCACATTAGTGTCTACCTGCTCCCTTTGCTAGCTGTGCGAAGCTGTTTCTCATTCTTCGCCTGTCCTGCAAAGCCACCCACTGTTCTAAAAAGGCATGTAATGTAATCAGTCACCTATCTAGTTGTGGCTTCTCAAGAGTTAATTACCTCTCGGATATAATGAGCCAAAGGAGAGGGGAGGCAGCACCGCTTTGCTCCATCTGCACACCTTGGTGAGTTTGAATCATTATAGTGCATCACAGGGGAGATGAGCAGAGAACTGAATGAACCTTTTCTTTTCTCTAAAGCTACGAATCTTTTGCAAAGTTTTAATCAATTTCTACTCTGTGTTTTTCCTCTCCAAATACCTTATGCACTAATGGGACCTATTGTATTTATTCGCACTGGACATTTTTACAAGAAAAGCTATTAAGAGGAAGGACTCAAACTCAGTCCAATTTACTATGTATCCGGAGGCTTAACCAAAACTATTATTACATGAAAGAATGGAGGAAATTAAGAACAGGGCCTTCAGAATACCAAATGCCAGTACAATTTTTTTCTTAATTTTTTTTCTGTCTAATTAACTCTGTCAGGAGTTTGAAAACAATTAGGCACTAGAAAAGGAAAAAGGGTAAAATATTCTTACCTAACTCTTCTGCGCATGTTAAATACTTCCATGCTGCATTGCAGGCGTCTTCTGGACTGAAAAAAAAATAATTAAAAAATGGCTAACATGAACTCTAGTGGTGTTTCTGGAAAAATCCTGCCCTCAGTTACTGAAAAGCGTGATGAGACCCTCCTAGATAATAACATAGAGGGCCGTAAAGGTTAAGCAATGATCTGGTTTAGATGATACTACTTAGAAGAATATGACCTTAAAAAAGAAATACTTGCTTGGGTGATTTTTTTCCTAAAGGCAAAAAATTGTGAGAAATGTTTTTAAGAGACCTAGGATATTCTCTTTTGTAAGATTAATTGAGAGTAAATTAAACTAGATAGAAATGATGGTATCTTGAGAGCAGATAACCTTTTTTGTGCTAGGTTTGGTTACTAATAACCTGATTTACTTGGTAGTGCAGCTGTGATTTTCCTCCAGCGCCCATCCCATTTTTTGCAGTCCGTGCCTCATACAGTCTCAACATCTGCACCTACTTTGATCATAGCATAAAGATCGTGGACTTAATCTAATTTAATGATAATTGTAGGGGACTTCTGCATGGATAACGATGAGAGCTGGTGGAAGAAAAGACTGTATGTTATCCAAGAGTCAAAAACATGCAGTCTGTTTGAATTCCTCTGCTTTTAAGCTTGATGAATTATGTGAAAAATCTCGTTTCCAGCAAGATTTTAATTACCTCATGAAAATCTGCCTCTTTGTATGAAGCTCCAGCTGGATATTGAAAAGCAGAAGAGCTTGGAACCTGCCAGCACAGTCACGAATGGGAAGTTAGGAGGCAGTGAGTTTAAATTTGCATGTAACCCTGTGCTTATTCCTTTACTGCAAGAGCAACTGAGTATTTCCATCAAGACATACATGTCCCTCTTCTAAATAAGTCACAGTCACCTCTGATATGACAGAATGCTTCCTATAGCAAGCCTTTTCTGCTACTATTTTCTAGAGTGCTCATGTGAGGTTCTGGTATGTGGCCTTTGGGACAAAAGGAAATGTCAAATGTATTAATGTTCACCTGTCAACGGAACTTCTCTTTTTCTCTCTGTGTTAACAGAGCATCTTCAGTAAACTTGACACAAATATGACGCTTTATTTTTTGCTGCTTAGAAGCTCTAGTTCTTTTGCCTTTGGCTGTTAATTTGGAGTAATATTAGTTTTCTATTTTGGCTGGATTCAGCTTGCTGTTCCCAGAAATAGTGGCTTGCATGTTTCCTGTGAAGAATTCTAGGAAAAATAGGAAAGGCTATGAAATGCCTCAGCTGGCAATGTAACAAGAGAAACTGTAATGTGACAGTAAGTCTTACTGCAGTGCCACTGTGTGTTGAGGGCAGTCATTTTTGTCTCACTGGATGTCTTTTTCTATATGTGTTCTTTTCTTGTGTCAGGAAAGACTGTAAGACTTCCTTATAAAGGGGAATAAGCTTTTTAAGGCTCTTTTCTGCAAACTCTTGTTTTTAAATTATGGACTGAGAACATGCCTTGACTAGATGATGCACTTTGAAACAAAATTGAGACCTGCGTTACCACAAGGGTCACCAAGTGCACCCAGTTTCTTTGCTGGGTTAGCTGCAAAGGCATTGACCCCTGTAGTTTTTTCTCTGTTGTAAGAGTCTTTATTTTGATTCTTAATGACCGTGGTGATCTGCCTCATGGCATGCCAGAGTTGTGAATTTTGCTAAGCTTTTCATAAAATTAGGAGGAAGGCATTCATTCTATTCTCTGAAGAGTTTTACTGCCTAAGTGGGAGACTCAAACAGGCAAAGGGAGGGATAGGAGATATAAGTCAAAAGCAGATGGATTGGATGTTGACAATCACGGGAGCTCCACAATTGTTCTCTTTTATTTTTTCAGTTTTCAAGTTTTGTACATTTTGTGTGTTAAGGTGAGGGTTAGAGCAGAAAAGAAAAGCCAGGAATTTGGGAGAGGTGAAGTGCTCAGTTCTAATCCTTTATGCTTTAGTTGAGACCTGCTGAGAAAGGCTCTCCAGCTAATTAAGCAGCTAATGACAAATGTTGCTCCTATGCCTTCACTTTGAAGCAAATAAGAAATCATCCATTTGCATATGTTGGACTTGTAAACTTACTTCAGGCTTGTGATTACAGCAAGGCTATAGATCTTCACAACAACAGGCCATCACCGCTTACAGTTGCTTTGGGTACACTTGCTTCGACTGTGGAGTCCTGAAAAAACCTCTGCCAAGAATGGATTCACAGTCATGTACCTAGTAGTAGAACATAGTCTTTGAAAAAACAAATGAAATCCAAAAAGAAACAAAAATGTCCAGCTCAGGGTGGACAGGCATGCAGTGTTTAAATACATTATCTCAAAATTATTGTCTACAGCTACACAGTCTCCATGAATTCAGAACTAGAACTTGCTAGCAGAACAAAGGATGGGAATTAAACATCTTATGAGAAAATCCCTTTTAAACAGAATATCTTAATGTAACATGGCCTTTGACAGTAGTCAGTTTTCTTTCTGTTTTGGTAGAATCTTTGTTTTGGCTTAGCAAATGAGTATTTAAAACAACCTATCTCCATCTTGTTCCTGTCTGACAAATAGAGTGCAAATACATTATTTACATGAGAAAGTTCTGTTTGCTTAACAGAATAAATGTGATCCTGAGTTAACATTGCTGTCTAGATGTCAATAATCTTCATCTATGTGTGAATAAGAAAAGAAAGATTCTGACAATTCTTAATTAGCTGGTAATCTCTACATTTTCCTTTAATGTCCAGTAACATTTTTATTGCTGTTTTAGTGATCAGTTTATAGCTCTTTATTAATACAAACCATCAAAATGAGAGCAGTGCTTACTCATTGCTGACTCAAAAGCAGAGCCTCCTTACAGATTTTCCCACTCTTCTCTGTTGTTTGGGGGTTGCCCATTGAAATTTCAGTTGTAGGTATTAGTAGCCCCTGTGTATAACAGGTTGATCTATTTTCTAAAAAATAAGGAGAGATGGTAAAACTAAACAAGCAAATAGGCCCAAGAATTAAGGAAGTCTGTTATGGACCCATAGTGCTTCTCAGCTGATGCACTTGGTCATTACTATCCTTTGACTGTTAAACCATCTGTGCTTTATGGAAAGAAAAAAGCTTGTTGTCTTGAAGTATTTGCACATCTGCTAATATGTGAATGATCAAAGTGTATTGTTCACTTCACAATGTACCTCCAATGTCTGTTTCAAAACCGTCACAAAAATCTTTGGTTTTATGGCTAGTATACAAAGAAAAAGTGCAGTAACTTTTATCCCTATTTTCATGGTCTATAATGCTCCAGATTAAGAGGATTTAAATTTCTTGGAAAAAGGTTTTAATTGTTGTGGCTTCTACAATAATGATATTTATTGCATTAATTCCTAGATTTGACTCTTAACAGCTTTTAGAAACTTGCCAAATCACCTTGGGAAGAAAAAAAAAAAGTTTTCTAACCATCTAACTACATAAGTGACAACTGACAGCTATGGGTCAAAGAATAGAGGGACACCTGGGACCAATTGTTGATGTCTGAATTTGATTTTAATCATCTTTGCATGTGAGTGTGGACTAATTTTTGTCCTCTGTACAGATGTTTTCATTGGCTGCTAAACAACACTGTCTTGATTTATGAAAGGTCATAACAATTATTGCAAAAAGATTGCAGGATGCTTCTGCGGCTTTTTGAATCAAAAATTATTTTTCTTTCTCAAGGTGTATCTCGGAAAGGTGTGCCACAACATTTCTTTAAGAAGTATGTGAATATACTGTGTCCAATAGTGTGCGTTGTGAACATCTTCCTACTTCTCACTTAGCATGCGTGATTCAGATGGCTTAACTATGTACATGATGTTACGTCGATTGATGTGTGAGCTTGAAAAAGGGATACAAAGGGATAAACTGGAACTTGCAGTAGCCAAAAGTCTTTCTGAGTGGTTATGTGTAGAACCACGTTCAGCAGACTTCGTTTTGCTAAGTTTCATTACCTGTATTTTTAAAAAATGGACCAAGGACAAATAGTGTATGCTACTGAGGATGAATTTGAGGTATTTTCCTTCAAACTCACTCAGATAGGTATTTCTCAAGAATGGGGTTGTGTGTGTTCCAACCTGTAGGGAGGAAAATGCGTTTTCTGTAAAATTCTCATAAATAGCAAAACTTTTGTTTTCCTCCCAGTTCTGCATGATGGATTACTCTTGCATATTTTGTACCTCCTATCTCTAAAGACTCTCCATTGCCATCAATACATTTACTCAGTAAAAACAAACCAGGAAAGTGAACTGCATGATTAACATTTGCCATTTTTTTCAGTGCTGACATGGGTTACTAATGAAGTATGATAAAGTTATTCTTACTAGCTCAGTTTCACTTTTGCTTTGTCCCCATAGATAGAAAAAGAATGTAGATGGTACTCTAATAAATTTGTACAGATATTTTTACAACAGTCTGAAATAATCATAGTCTTATTGCAAAGGACCCTAGTCAAAATCTGAAATATGGAAACCCATCCTGATCCACAAATCAGTAAGTAAATAACTAACTTCCTTTTTTTTTTTTTTTTTTTTTTTGGTAGAAAGCACTCAGCAGCTCCCGCTAAATTATTATTTATCATGTAGGTTGTTTGTTTCCCTTAGAAATATCTGCTGGCTCAGGTGAATTAGGAATGAGTTGTTAAACACATACTAAAGTTCTTCATTGTACTTGCTATTTTAAAATATTTCCTCAAGAGGTCCCGTAAAGGAGTATATAAATTATTTCAAATTTTTCTCTAGCAATATTCTAAGAACATTTTGTTTATTTCCCTCAGCAGGCAGAGTTCAGGGCTTTACCTTGCGTTAAAGTTATAGTGTAAAGCATTGACATGATACTGTATTTTTGAAAAATAGAGAAGTTGTGCCAAGTATAGGGATGAGGGACAGAAACCTCTTCAATCTGAATTCACCAACTGGAAAATAAACTGTGTCTGAGCAGCTCTGATGGAGAAACAATCCTTAAATATGGAAAATAGTCTTTGTTCTTTTATTGCATTTAGTTTACAAGATGAACAAGAACCAACAGGGCAAATAGCAACTCTTAAGCGATTCCATTTGCTTTATATTTATAGTTCTACAAAAAATACAAATCCCTTCCTTTGGGAGGATTTATATAGCCTCTTACCATCCCTAGAGCAGCTATATTGTACAGGATCTTACCCTTTCTTGGCAAAATTTGCTGTGCCTTAGTCCAACAGTAAAACAAAGGGTAAAAGAAAAATGAGTGATTTCTAGAGAATTTGATTCTTCAATTAATAACGTCTTATTTTAAAAAAAGTTCAGAACTCCCACTCTGAAATCAAAACTAAAACTCATGTTAGATATCAATTTCCACTGAAGTTAGGTTTTATTTTTTCTGGGGATTATAGATCCATATTTTCCATTTTTTAAACAAACTTACTTATGGATTCAGCTTCTTTATTCTTATATATATTATATTTTTATTCATATAACTGCAGGAATTCCACTGTTTTGAAACTCTTTAATTGGCAGCACCTGATGTGTGCTATAAAATCCTGGCAAAATGGCAAACCTCCTTTGACTTACTGAGCAGGGTCTCAGTTTTGAGGTGCTAGGTCTGGCCAGATTCTCTTGCTGAAATAACTTCACAGGTGCTGTGCGGGATGACTGCCCACCCTGTTTGAAGGAGAATGGAGGATGGAAAATCTACTAATGATGTTCAGCCCCAAACAAAAAAAAGGTGATGCAAAAAAAAGCCGTGGGTAGGGGATGAGGCTAACTTCTCCCTTTCAGGCTGTGACATTCGTTCAGATCCGTAGCCTTGAGGAATTCATGGGCCCCTTTCTGCTGTAGCTTGAATGTGTTGGAAACAGCATTATTTCTTTACCATTGCTCTCAATCGAAGCTGGCCAGGAGATGGGTGGTTTCTCTTAGGTGTGGATCTTGTTACTGTGATCTATGTGTATGATACCTTAAGACAAGATAACTCCATGTAGAACATAACCATAAACCTCTTCAAATATGAGCTGGTAGTAGTATAGTTTATGAGCACCATATGTTAATGGTGCTCTGTGATACGTGTCATCCGCCTGGGGGGTGAGCGCTCTTTGAGTTGGTGCTTTGTATTGATTTGAAATCGGTCACTTTTGAAATATCAGCGTTTCTGAGGCTATAAAGCTGCAAAAAAGTTGGTGTCAACAGTTTTACTCCTCTAAATATCATATTCTTTGTACTGTTGCCTATTAAATACTCTGACTTCGCAAAAACACTCTTGCCCCTTCTCCAAGGAAGAATTAGTCTGAATTTGATGAATCAGTGAGCATGTTACTGTTAGGAAATTGTTGCATCCCAGTTACAGAATAGGTTCCTTGAATTCCCACCAATTTGTCACATTCCAGATCTTGTTACAGGCAAAAAGAACACACCTTATATGCAAAGCCAAGAACTTACCATTAGTGTAATTAAAATCTTAATTGTCTAATCAAGGGATTATTATTATTCCAGTTACAATAATACTGACACTTATACTTCAAAGTACGTAGCTAAAATGATCCATACATGTGTTTTCTAGTATGTAGCCCCCTCTCTAATGTTATACTTACCCTTCCACTGGCACTTTGGGTCTGAAGGTCAATTTTTTCAATCTTGGTGGAAGGAGAAGTTTCTGGTGAGTTCTCTGCATCTTGAGTGTTCTGAGTCCATTCTTGGGAGAAGTCTTTCTCCTCACTTTAGAGTCCACTTGCAGGCATTTTTATGTTTGCTAACATGGTCTGCACCTATCTCATTCTTCACTGGTCTGTAATTCCACATTACATTTGAATTTACTATATATGGTGGTTTTGACATATGTTTGAGACTTGTTCTTTGCTCTCTTCGTTACCCCTACAGCTGGTTTTACCTAGCTTCCAAGGACTCATCCCTCTCCTGGCTAGTCACTGAATACTGGTTGCCAGTATCTTACAGCCCTGAGACCTCTGGGATCATCCTGTGTCCGTACTGACAAGGTTATGTTGCTGTCCTATGCCCTCGATGTTGCTTTTTGGTTTAGGATCCCAGGTAGTGCTTGTTATTGCCACCTGATACCTAAAAGTAAGCCTCACACCATACAGTTATACAAAGCTAAGCTAAAGGTAAAGCAACATAGGTAATAGTTACCTAATAGTTGTTAGATAATTGCTCTTACAACTAAACAAGCTCAAACACAGCTCTAGGCAGGCCCAGACTGACACATCCTGAGATCTCCGCTGGTAGCATAATGAAAACCAAGGATAACATGTGGCCTGTTATAAGCAGTGGCAACACCATATTTACTGGGCAACAGGGCTACAATAGAGAGTTGGCAAATGGCAGAAGCCATGGTGTTTGATTTTACTGAGAGGGAAAACTGGGGCATGCGAGGAAGGAGAAGTGTGTGGCTGATTCAACACGTGAGGGGTGAACATGGCATGAGGAAAGAAATAAGGCTTCAGTTTACTTTTGTGTGTCTTCAGATGTGAAAGTGTAAGGATGTAAATGAGCATCATCTTAGTGTAGAAGCTTTTCTGGTATGACCTCAGTTTTAGAAAATAGGGTGTTTGGTATGTCTCAGTTACAGGACTCTGGGTTAGCAGGATATAGACCAAATACTAAAGAACAGCCAGTTCCCAAAGTTTTTAAAGACTGTCTCCAGCACACCTTGCTGCCACCCAGTGCGTCTTAGAGTGCCTCCTCTTTGTGTTTTCTGTAGGAGACAATAGCAGGCCTGTGGTCCGCTGAGACTTCCTCCTGCCTGGGCAAGGAGAGTGATCCCCACAGGTCCTGTCCCACCAGTTATACCAAAAAGTGTGCTTTGCTTAAGGGAAATACTTTTACCAAAGCAATCACCAAGGGGACAAGTGAGACTTTCAAAAGCACTGCAGGTCTGTATGACCTCTGAGTAGTATTGCTCTTTATATAATTTTTTATTTTTTTATATTTTGAAGAAAGTACTCATTCCATTGAAAACTTGATTATTATTTGTAGCAAATTGGATTACTTCTCCTTGAAGCAGCTTGTTCACCATCTCTCTTGGGGTGCGGGGGCGAAATCTGAAAACTAGCTGACCATGTTGGTTAGGGAAATCTCTTCAGCGGTGTTTCCACTGGTTTAATCAGTCTGGTTTCCAGCACAGCTTCAGCCAGAATGTGGTTAGCCTGAAGTTATTGCAGCTGCTGTTTGAGAACAGCAGTAGGAAAGGATTGTTGGTAGTTTGAAGACCAGCTTGGTATATTGGAGACCAGGCTGAAACTCCTTGTTCCGCCACAGACTTCCAAAGTGCCTCAGTTCCCTATCTGTAAAATGTGAGCAACGGTACTATTTTACAACCAATGATTTGTGAGGAAAAATAAAATTATTAAATATTCTGAAAATCTGGGTGGGAAAAGAAACCATAAAACATATTTGATTGGAAAATCTTTCCTTTATTTTCTGACACCCCCCCCAAAACCAAACCCAACTTTTTATGAACTTAGCAGTGCTTCTTTTTGTTGTTTTTTTTTCTCCCCCTCAACCAGTCATTACGTCAATAGAGTTATGACCAAACTTGGACCCACTATGCAGAACCTAGTAGGACAGTGGCGTTCAAAAATCTTAAGAAATCCAGGACCTGGAATTCATTGCCACTAAATTATAACCCTTTCAAGAAATACTTTGAGAAACATGGGAACTGATGAGATTGTTCTTTAATGAAGAAAATCAAAGATGATGAGTTCTATAGGCAGTATTGAGCTAGTTGTCAGTAATTAGCTTCAGATGAGATTGTTGTCTTTAATGTTTCTTGACTGTTCTTGGATGAATTGGAACATACGATGAAAGTGTAATTACAGCCTTTGATATTTTGGTGGATGTCTCAATGCTTCCTGGAAGTAGTCCAACAGGTTGTTTGGCCAAGTGGTTTGTGGGGTAGCCAGTTGTCTATACAAGTAAAGGAAGAAAGAGAAAACTGTTTAATTGTTCATGCAGTAAATGGTCTCCTCACATACATTTCGTGATGTGGTATTTTAAATGCATCTAAGGAAAAGTCAATCTAATGAAAGAACAAATGCTTTTTGTCTTTTATGTGGATTGTGTTACTTGTATGCTTATTGTATTATTTAAAGTTCAGGCTTTTTAACGCTAATTATTAAAACAATAAGTTCAGTGTGTCTGGGGTAGTGAAAATGAACGCTTTAAAGAATACAGTCTGTGAAAGTGGATTCTGATAGGATGTATGTTGGTTTTGTGCTGGCCTGAGTACTGCTACTCTGGGATTACATCAGTGCATTGCAAATGCGAATGAGGGCATTAGTGTTTTTAAAACAGTGATATATCATTTCAATCTGAATATTTACAATTTAGAGGCGCTTATAATTTCAGATTTCTCTGTCAGATTCACATTTAATTAGACTTCAAGTAGGATATAAATTGGAAAGTGTGGACTAGGTCTAGCAAGTCGTAGAAAGAGAAAAAAGTATTTTGGAAACTGGGAAAGATAGTGGCAGATACAAAACACAAGGAGCCTTATACCTGCTGTGATCAGGTGGAAAGGAGCAGGGAGTATCATCCCAGATTCTTTTCTACAGAAGCTTACGAAGGCAGGGAAGAGATAAGAAATGTCTCCCCTGGGTGAGCTACCTTAGAACAGCATCAAAATATCTGGGAGGTAGATGTCCCCACTGAAACACTGAGTTGGCAACCATCACCTTGCAAAGGGCAACTTCAGCTCTTTGGGGGTCAGCAGATGGAGGTCTGGAGAAAAACCCCAAACTTAGTGATAATTCAGGTTCAGTAAGTGTGAACTGTGAACCCACCAGATGCCAACATGTCTGAACCAGCATTCTGGAGACCTTTGCCTGTGATATGTTCTCCTTATGCTTTGCTGAATGTCTGTGGAGGGGGAAGGAGTAAAGACTGTCCACTGCAAGCTGTTTCAGGGCTTTCATGGGTATGCTTCTTGTAATACCTAGCATATACAGACAAGCATGCCTTGCATGTTGATCTCTCCTTGCCTTCTCTGGTAGCTGCACCTTACACCTCTTCTCACTTGTGCAGAAAGAATAGTCAAATGTTGAAGTAACTTGTTTAATCAGGGTCATGTAATGAGAATTTCTGCTCCTTGTTAAAATAAGCAGCTTAATCTTTGTGATAAATCCCTTGACCACAGAGTTAGCATTGCTGTTCTGAATTACACCTGTTTAAAACAGTTGTCCCACAATACTTATCGTCTAGGTCAATAAGTTCTGGAGGTATTTCAGAATGATATTTTACAACACAAAATTTAGACAATTTGTCAATTTAAAGAAAATTGGATGAACTCATGGGAATCAGTCATAAGCCTTTATTTCATCTGTGATTGACTGGATTTTTAAAATTTTTTTTCATAGTACCTTTTGATAATTGGCATGCCTGAGCTATTCGGAACAACAGATACCTTCCCGCAGCAACTCCCACTTCCATCTTACAATTCAGGGAGAGGGTGCAGCACTGCACATTCCTCACCTTATATTTGCAGGTGGCAGTTTGTAGCTTCAGGGGTATGGATGAGGATCTGGGATCAAAAGCCCATAGTTACATTTTCATTCTAAAAGGCCGGAAATTTTCCAGATACATTTGGTAAGAGAATTTACCCAGGGTGAATCTGTGGTAATGATTACTATTCTTTCTAATCATCTTTTCAAGGATTTCTCTTGCATTTCAAAACCAAAATGGTGCTACTTTCATTAGGCAACATCTTGTTTCTTGCAGTAATTGCCCAGGGACTGGGGGAAAGAAAGAGGGAGGAGGGTTGCTACCTGGAAATCTTAGCAGAAAATTGAATTTCATGTGGACTTAAGCTCAGTACGTTAGGAGGTCTTTCAGAATTAGCACACAAAATGACCATCTGTTATGCAACTATGGCTTTAGTCTAATGAATTATCTATGTATTCAAACTATACCTGGTTAATTAAAGTTACCATCTTTAATTAAGATAAATTAAAGCTAAAACTCCACTCCCTGCCCTTAGGTGAAGATCCACAGCCCTCTCCTCCTCTTCCTCTCCATCCCTATTCTACCTCTTCTTTTTCAGATAAGTTTTGAATACAGTATTTTGGAATATCTGTGCACAGTAAGTGCATAGCGCTGAAATGAATTATCTTTGTGTTTATCTTCCTTAGATATTTCAAATTATCATTATCTTAAACAGATCCCAGATCTGAAGCTTTTTGTCTGTGGGTGACAATGATGAATGTAAAAGCATTCAGGTGAGATGCAGAGGGAAGAATTAGGGAGAATAATCTACAAGTCAATTTTGTCTGTAGAAACTGCATCACCGAAACATGTTAAATGTCGCTTGTATGGGAAGAAATTTGCAAAGCTCTAAAAAACCTCTGAGATGTCATTTTCAAGCGCTGCATTTCAATCAATGTGGGGAGTGAGGTGAAAAATGAAAATGAAATTAGTAGTTGTGACATTTTTGTAAACATTTCAGCTATGAAAATAGGAACCCATTTTTGCTACTGTTTTGCTGAGTGTGCTTGTTGGATCTTTTGTTACATAAGATTGTATAATTGAGGATAAATGTGTGCTGTTGTATTTTTATTTGCTCGTAACATTACTCTACCTGTACACATGAAACTAGTTTGAGTGCACAAGTGAGTTTGTGGATGAACGAAAGACATCAAAACTCAAATTTAGTAATGAAATCAAACAGACAATGCAATTTAAAAGGCAAGGCCTTAGTAGAATACTTACAGTATATATAATAAATTCATAGCAAAAAGAAAATCTTAGAGTAAGTGCAATCACCAACATTGAATTTGTCTTTGTATGGGACTGGGGAGGTCTAATAAATGACTGACTCTATCTGTTTTCTCTTAGCCATGTATATGGTGGTGTCTGCTGGATGCCTCTCATTTTTCTTGCCTCTTGGACTGGAAAATGATAAATAATGCACCCTCTGGTATGAATTTCTATTTGTGTGTATTTGGCATAACACAGGCATCTTAGAAATGAGTGAACATTTCTCTCACATCTGGAACATGTCTAAATTATCACCAATAACGTCCCCACTACAAATGGCTGAACAAGACAGTAAGGCACTGTGTCAAATTTAGTCCAATTCTTTCTGCTGTTAAATGAACAACCACCAAAAACGTGAAGTCCTTACTGTTCCTAAAGTCCTATTTAAAAACAAAGCAACCAAATTTGGAGTAATGGCTAGTTTTTAGTTACGAGTTGGCTTGATTTTAAACTGGTTTCAAGAAAGCCTTATCCCCTGTGCTTAAGCCCATACATAATAGATTACGTATTCTGTAATAACAGCAGCGTTTATACGCTGGTGATGCTCTGCTAAAATGTGCCTGAGATCTTATGGTTGTGCTTAGTTGAAGTAATTCAGTCCATGGACTTGCTTAGCATCTGAAAAATATTCCCCTCTCAAGATGCACAGAACCATGCCTAGCATTTCTCCTACCCTGCAAGCAGGTGGCCAGCACATTGGTGCAGTGTCCAGCCACGCTGCTGTCTTCAATTAGGATCCATTCAGAGCTGACTCATCTGTTACTATGGGGCTCTTGTCAACCTGGCTGCTTTCAACCCATAAGTGTTAATGTGTATTTACCACAGTGCAGTTGTCAATCATTCACACCAACACCCTCATGGCAAGGATTTGCTCCATAGGGTTAGTAGTGGTAGTGGTGCTGGGGGGATGGGACTGCCTCATCCAACCTGCAAAGCTCAGGACCACAGTTTTGTTTTGTGCATCTGTTCCTTTTATTTTTCATGGACTGAGTAACAATTTACCACCCAAAGAGATGAAGGGGTATATCCCATGCCTGTTGTGTTTGGATACCAGCACAAAGATGAGATGGTCTGTGGTGAAGTCTTGTGGTTTAGGAAATTGTACTGCCTACTTTATTTTTCCAGCAGGGTAAATCAAAGAAATAAATAGAAAATAAGTGATTTAAAAAAAAATTTCATTTTCCATAACCAAAGTCGTACTCAGAGTAATTCATGAGCATGCCTTAATACTGTGTGGTTTGCTGCTCTGTCCCATTTTTAAGGAGCAGAGAAATGGGGGCTGGTTGATTTTGTGGACTTTAAACCCTTCTCTGGAAGCCTTTTTACTACTGCTAGCACCCCCTCTTTCTTGTGTAGATTCATCACAGCTGTTTGTGGCACAGCATCAGCCACTGCTCAGACCCTGTAGTTGAAAGCATGCCCTTCTGCAGCCCAAAGGCAAATTAGTCCATCAGCTTAATTCTTATGGGATTGTGGCTCTTGATTACTGGGCTCCTGCCACAGAGGTGATTTAATATCTTTTGAGTCTATGTGGACCAGGGTTGATGGAAGGTCAGTGAGAAACATGCAAGTTTTCACTTTGGTTTTTTCCCAGTTTAGGCTCTGGTGACACTGATGCAATCCTCACCTTTTATTTTCCTTTCCTGTTCCCCACTTCTGGCTCTTGTAGCTTTGTCTAGACTACAGATATAGATGGTGTGGGAATAATGGGCAAGCGTGCATGTGCATGCGCACACACATTTTGTATCTTATAAACTTCGTATTACCTATGTGAAGTATTCCTGCCTGAATGAATAGCATTAAATCAAAACAGGCTGTGAGAGGGGAACAACAGGAAATGAAAGACCGGCTAAGATAAGGTATTCAGCTGCATCAGCTGGTTTAATAAAAATGTCGCTGGTACCTCTCTCCATATATGCTTTGCCTTGCTTACATCCTTAGCTCATCACAGCTAGAACAATGTGGTGACTACAAAGCACACTGGGAGGTGGATTTAGGGGGAGAGGGCTGTGCAGTGAAGGAAATGTTACCTGAGCAAGTATCCCAACCTATTGACCAGTCAGAAACGCCACGGCCGTGGCTGCCTGCTGTGCCTTTATGCCCAGGTGTCATTTTTATTTCTGCTCATTATGGCATTGAGGGGGGAGGCACTTACTACAGGCAAAGTGAAAGGGCCTGCGGGCCATCACTGTGCGCTCTGTACTGCCGCAGGGGTTGCTGAGAGTGCAGGCTTATTGACGCAGCAGGGATATTCATCTGCAGAAAGCAACCAGCAGTGTTTCTGCTGGATTCAAGGGTCTGTCTATAGCCTTGGTTTCATTCCTATGACACCTCTCCTTTACTGGCTGTATGAGAAATAGCATTCAGATCTTTTTTGTCTTGTTAGATCACTTGGGCACATGCGCATGCAGAAAATATTGTCTTCTTGTTGTTTTACTTGATTAGTATCTGCCATGGTTATGTCCCTGTAGGTCTAGGTGTCTCAGAGATATAGAGGGTGAGATAATCTAGTGAATCCCAGTTAAACAGACAAACCATTTTCAAAACCAGAATTTTTAGTTATTTGTACTTAGGTTAGGGCATGTACTCCAAATGTACTTTCACAGGAACATAAAACTTTCATAAGCCTCTGCATTTCTGCTGCAAAGTTAAAATGCGTTTCTTCAGCTGGCTTTGCTTTCTGCATTGTGTGCAAGAGTGGGAAAACCCAAATCCTGCTAACACAAAACACATCCTGCACACTCACTTGTTCCCTGGGCAGCAAGATGAGAGAGGGATTGAACTGCATATGACTGGTATTAGTCACACTGATTCTTATGTCCTCCTGGAAGGTATATTGCTCTGAAGAGGCCATCATAGGGAATTACACCCGCACAGAGCTGGGCTGCTTACCCAAAAATATAAGGAGCTTTCTCTGCCCAGTCTATGAGCAACTGTAGTAAAACTAAACTAGTAACAGCAGAGTATTTAGGACTAATGGACAAAAATAAAAATGGTTCTGTCTTACTATGTGCTAATTCTGGGCTTCCCTTGGTCGCCTTCTCCACCTCCTCTGTTCTCCTTTCAGCTGAGCATCTCTTTTTTTCCTACAGCTTCTTCCTTGTTTGTTTTTTTCTTTAGTTTGCCTCTCTCTTTGGGTCTGCTTCATCCCAGTGTAAATTTTAATTATTTAACTGCCCTCTCTGCTTTTCTGCAGAGCGCTGTTTTCTGTCCAGAGCTGCTTTTACTGTTAGTAGAATGCCTTGCACAGTGGGGTCCTCTCTAGTGGTGGGGCTCCAGGGCGCAGTGGTAATGAAAATTAAATAAAGGCATGATTCTTCATCATCATTTGCTTTTATGTTGATGTCAGTAACAGGCTGGTGTAAGGAGAAAAAAGTATCATTGGGTGATGTCGTGGTTTAACCCCAGCCAGCAACTAAACACCACGCAGCCGCTCACTCACTCCCCCCCCACCCAGTGGGATGGGGGAGAAAATCGGGAAAAGAAGCAAAACCCGTGGGTTGAGATAAGAACGGTTTAATAGAACAGAAAAGAAGAAACTAATAATGATAACACTAATAAAATGACAACAGTAATAATGAAAGGATTGGAATGTACAAATGATGCGCAGTGCAATTGCTCACCACCCGCCGACCGACACCCAGCCAGTCCCCCCGAGCGGCGATTCCCCCCACCCCCACTCCCCCCAGTTTCTATACTAGATGTGACATCACATGGTATGGAATACCCCGTTGGCCGGTTTGGGTCAGGTGCCCTGGCTGTGTCCTGTGCCAACTTCTTGTGCCCCTCCAGCTTTCTCGCTGGCTGGGCATGAGAAGCTGAAAAATCCTTGACTTTAGTCTAAACACTACTGAGCAACGACTGAAAACATCAGCATTATCAACATTCTTCGCATACTGAACTCAAAACATAGCACTGTACCAGCTACTAGGAAGACAGTTAACTCTATCCCAGCTGAAACCAGGACAGGTGGTCTGAGTATGGTTATACAACCATTTCTTCTATCTTAACTAGCCTGTGACCGAACATATTCCTTGGTGATCTTCCTTACTGCATGGCTATGTAAAAATTCCTGGAGCTGTAAAAGCTTTTTCCCTTGGTGTAGGAATAAATCACGCACAAGTATGACGTTATCAATGCTATAGGAGAGGCTGCCAGGCTGGATTCTTTACTGTGGTATGGTTGACTTGCCACAGCTCAGTGTTGTGAAACCAGCTCTTTGCATTACTATAGCCAGGTGAGCTAAGAGAGGTTTATGGCTGCCTTGTGCTCCCAAAGTGCTGTAAATTAGGCATGGTGAATTAATATAGTAGGGAATCTAACCCAAAATTTAAAAAGTGACTATAAAAGTCATTTTGTTATGTTGTGGGGTTTGGGGTATTTTTTTTGTGAAACACAACCATGTTGACGTTTGTTCTCATCTGACAGGTCAAAGTGTAATTAGCACCTATAGTAGCATAAGCTTGGTATTCTTAAGCAGTTAAATCAAAAACCTGAATGTAACTCTGAGCAGGTTGAACAAAAGATGAATTGATTTTAATTACAGGGCTTTTCAGTTCCATTTAAGTGCCACCACTTAGTCTTTATTTGCTCTCCTCTAGCTTGTATTTAGATTTTTAAGAAACTAATCTAGAATAGTTGGTTAGTCAGAGATCTAAATGTAATTCAAGTTTACTTCTAGTATTTAACAATCTCTTAATCTCTGTGGCACTGCAGTCTGGAGGGATTTTATTTTAAAGTTCATTTATATGTATCATCTGTGTTAAAACAAACTTTGTTTTAGATAACTATGAAAACATATGAACAGATTAGTGACTTGAAAGTGTGGATTAGTTAGCCGTGTCTTTCCATCATTCTGCACTGATATCCCCCAGTGACTTCATTTAGAAATTGGTATGTTGAAGTCCCCATTGACTGACTAAATTTTTGTTCTCATGAGTGCTTAAATTGTTAACGTTTATATTGAAACTGTTTGCTTATTCATTTGGGTAAAGGCTCAAAAAATAATTTATTGCAGTTGTTTTGAAAATAAGGAAAAGAAATCACAGTTTGGTCAGATGCCATATAGAAAACCAGTATAGACTATTGAATTGCTTCTGCATCCCTTTGGGCATCTGAACCTGCTACTAACTGAGCAGAGTATTGTATGACAAAGGACTGCAAAATCAAATTCCATGTATTTAGGCTAGATAGATATTGTAAGGATAAAACACAGTGAACATAAAAAGAAATGGAAGAGGGTAGGATGTGATGGTCAAAAAAAGAAAAAAAAGCTTGCGTTTTCTTAGGGCTTGACAGGTTAACCTTTCCTGAACCTAAAAAGTGGAATGATAGAAAAGCGATGAAAGTAGGGCTGATTTGTGGGTTTGTCCCTAGCTGTGCTAGCTGGATGTGAAAAGGACTGACAGAACACGAGGAGATCCCAGAAGGCTTCCTGAAGATGCGGTTTTCTCCTCAGCAGGGATACTGCCACTTTCTTACCTGGACTATGACTACATAGCCAGTTTCTTTATGATGAGGATGGTGAGACACTGGAACATGTTCCCCAGAGATGCTGTGGATGCCCCATCATGGGAGTGTTCAAGGTCAGGTTGGATGGGTTTTTGAGCAACCTGATCTCGTGAAAAATGTCCCTGCCCATGGGACATTTGTTGCTTCTGTAAATACAAGGACAGAGGTAAATACCAGGTGCAAGGCAACAGGTTCCTCAGGAGCCTGCTCTGCAGAGGGTCAGTAAAATTGTGTCTTTTCGGCAGGCTGTTCTTAGCATTCAGCAACCTGCAGGTGATGTGAGTAGATGAGGTTCTCATTGCACCCATGAAGGCTGTGGGCTAGCTGTTTTGGCTGGGTGAGGTTGGGTGTGCCAGCACAGCTCTGGCCTGCAGGAGCTGGAGGAGAGATGTTCACATGGAGTGGGAGAAACATAAACTGGGAGAGGATTGTTTGCACCTATATGTGCCTATGCCAACAGGGTCCTGAAAAGCTTTTCTTCCCTGCTAGTGTTCATCACTCTGCTTGTAGGGGAAAATTAAAGTCCCTTTAAAATTTTATCTTTTTCTTTTTTTTTAAATAGGCTGAATAAGCCACCCTGTTTTTTAATGTCCTAACCCTCTGTTCTCTTATTTGTTCTGGTAGCTCCGTTCTGGTTTAAATAAATGTTTTATGAGCTTGGCTGACTCTAAGTGTACACAGTCTTCCAAAAGAGGCCTTGCTTGTGTCTTGACCCCAGACACAAATGTTTGTCCCTGCTGGAAATTCCTCAAGGTACATCCAGAGTTAGATGGCATAAACACGTGAGAGCCACCCTGTGTTTGGAAAATGTAGCCAGATCATTCTGTCTTCTGCCATTTCCATCTGCGGAGGTGTCACAGCAGAAATCTAGTAATCCTGCTCCTGATTTTCTGCTTTTTTGCATCCTTTTTTTTTGGTATCATGTCTATCCCTAAGATCACTGATTTTTTTTCCCTGTAGGATACTCCAGCCCTCCACTGCACTTATATGCTGTTGGCAGACTCACCAGTGAATTATTCCTGTTTGTGAAAATGTCACTAAATGAAAATAATTGCCTCCACAACTGAACTCTTGAGGAGTTGCACTAGTAACCTCCTTTTAGCCTTGTAGTTTCAATACTTCCCCACAACTAGTAGTCATGTCCACTATCTCTTTTACAGTCCTGGTGCTAATCTCCATTTTTACCAGCTGAATTAATAACTTCCCATATGGTACCATATCAAATGCTTCAGTGAAGTCCGGTGGATTAGATTTTCTGTGTTTCTTTTGTCTAGAAAAGGAATTACCTTTTCAGATAAGATAAAGTACGCTAGCTGTCTGAAACATGTTTATGAGCTTGGCTGAGGAGCCAAAGGGACGGCGCTACCATCTGTGGGATTATGATTTACAGATTTTGGAGAGTTCTTACTGATTTTTGGATAAGAACTGTACTTAGATAGAATACTTTGCATTTTTGTTGTTGCTATTGCCTAAAGGTTACCTGTAATCTGCTTTTATTATATTGTTAAATTTTTACCCTTACTAACATTGGTTAACCACTTGAGTTCATTTTCATGGAGTTTTGTCTACTCCATATTAAACTTGGGATATTCAGTGGTGATATGATAGTATCTACTGTGTGAGTGGAGGAAAAATATGCAAAATGTTTAGAAGTTTCCTTTAGTTTACTGTGCAGTAGGAAAAAGTCTCCATTATTATTACTTGAACTATAAAATAACTACTAAAACCCCCTTGGCTCCATTCTCCTGGTTTAGTTTCTTTGATACCCTTTCTAAAAATAAGATCCGCATCATAGCTTTTGCATCATCTGGTCTAGTCATCATACCCCACAATTTACTACTGAAGTGTTTATTAAGGGGCACAGTAGTTATTTGTTGTAAGGCTGCACAGTCTTTGCTCTCAGTCTTTTAATAGGGAATTTTAACGGGGAATATCAGTCTGTTAAGTCTCAGTAACAGAGACAAACTTCTTCTGAAAAATTAAAAGAAATTATTTCCACTGTGTATCTGGGATTCTTCATTAGTTGCCTGCAATTATCAGCTTAGCAGTAACCAAGTATCATACTGTATAATCTCTGAAAAACAAGTGTTTATTCATACAGGCCTGAACAGAGCTGCATCTGTGTAATGCATAAAAATAAAGGAAATACTGCAAGTATATTGATCCTTCCTTCCAGGGATTGATAAAACCAACAAAACAGAAAACATCCCATCACACTTCAAGTGAACAAAATATGAATCCCTGTAAATAAATGGCCACCAGGTAAATTACCTCTTAGAGCAATAAAACCATAAATTGAGTCACCTCTGTCACTATAAACAATTTTCAGTGACAAATATAATAATGATTTTGCTTGTTAATGCCATTGTGATACTGCTAATGTTCAAGACTCAGTGATGATTTTTTCTGAAGAAGAATGGAGCCAGTTGTTACATTGGTGAAAATTAGTCTGGGTAAATTAGATTTCAGTGATCACCTCTCATTTTTTGATCCATGATGAAGTGGTATAGTGTTGTCTAAGCTGCCAAATTCCTTTTCAAAAGACTGTCAGTTTTTCCAACAATTTTCCTTTTTTTTTTTGAGTAACTTTCTCATTTTCATGAGAAAACACTAATGGTTTATGCAGAGAACTAAAATTGGATGCAATAGAATTATTCTTGCAAATACAGCACTTAACCCTCTGTGTGCATCAGCTTCAACAATGGGAGCATTGAAAGCTCCTTGTGCAAGTGTTAAGTGTGAAAACCTACTAGGCTTTTGCAGAAGGTTCCCCCTACATCCACCTCCTGAGATTCAGAAGCTGACATCTGTTTTGGTTCCCTGACCGAGTGTTTGGTTGAGATACAATCAGTAAAGACTATCATTCTTTATCATTTATTCCTAGTGGTAGTTTGCCGAATACAAAATAAATGCACTTGTCCGTATGACTAAATGCTAAAATAGTTAAATATTGAACCACAGAGAATCATTAAACATGAGCAGATGTAATACTTAGAGGTAGACCTGCATATCTGAGGCTGGAAGGTATCTTCTTGTGTGTATGTGTACATATGTTTGTTATGGGGAGGCAAATTGTACTGCTCTGGGCAGGTTCCTTACCAGATGTTTCTTACTACATCAGATGATTGAGGAACCAAAGTACATCTGGCTATTAAAATATCTTTATATGGTTACATGATTTATTCAGAAAGCATGGTTGAAACTAGTAGGTTTACAACTATGTGAATAGCTCTTACCAGTATCTGGATAGGGATAGTAAGCTTTAGAACTTAAATTAGACAACAGTGCTGTTCTGCGCTTACTTGCAAGGCATGTTTGCTTATTTTTAAGATTATTACATTCAGGCAGCCTTCTCTTTACTTTATGCTATTTTGGTATTTTTGCTGAGAGTCAAGAGACTTAAATAAACCCAGAGCCTCTATGGATTATAGTTATGTACTGTTTTATACATGCTGGAAAACCATAAGCCTTCAGGCTGAGATAACTGCATAATAAACATATATTTTATGAAATAATACCTTTAACACATGTTGCTTTAAAAAAAAAAAGGAGGGGGAAGACAGTTCATCTCTGTCTGCCACAACAGACTTCTATAAAAAATAAATTTAGAAGAGCTCCAGTTGTTCTCCCAGTTTTGGAAAAGAGATTATTTTACTTGAGGTTTCCATAAGGTAGCAAGGAGCACTTTTGAATATGTTCAGTGAGCCTAATGACATTGTGACAACCAAATTGTAACAAGCTGGCACTCAAAGGGGAAAGAGGAGGTGTCACTGGGAACATGGAAAGGATGCTTTGCATTTATGACTTTGCATTTTGCCTGTCAGTGATTGCCACTGATGAAGCATTAGGTATTACTGCATTTGGTATTTGCAAGGTTGTAATGTAATTCAATATTCTGGTACAATTATTGGGCAAATATTTGATCAATAGATAATACTCATTAACAGAGTGGCTGAAAAGATGCTTCAACGTTCCTTTCACTCTGAAATACCTACCGCTTCAGGTGCCAACCCTGGACTTGCAGGTGTTCAACTTCCTCAGCTATGCTCAGTCCATTGGAAAGCAAAATGCCATGTCATTGTCACCTCCCCTGAGCAATTTCTAAATACTGTTCCCTTTCTGATATAGTGGCACAGTAATTATACATGGCATATAACAGCTTGTATGGCCGCCTATGTAGGAGCATTGTTACAACTGCAAGGGTGTTATTTTGCCTTGCTCCAGTAAAGGAATAAATAAAAATGTTGACTTTTGTGTTATTGGTCATCTTAGTTGAAATTCATCAAAATAAGTAGCTAAAGTTTTTCAGAGCTTAGTTTCTCCTACAGACTCATCTAAACCTCAGTGCAGCTGTTCAAATAGAGATTTTCCTTTAAAGTACTTCTTTATAAACATAATGGTTTGTAACTTCTTTTCTAGCTACTGGCTTAAATATTGAAGGAAAAAAACCCACCTCTTTCTGACCTTATTTTGATATTTATTTAGCCTTCGGCATTAATATTCGGTCGTATTTCTTTTCTGTCCTTCTCCTTTTATTCTGATATGGTTTTAAGAAATTCTAAGTTTTGAAGAAGATTTCCTGTCCCACAGATTAAATTCTAATAAGTGACTTAAAAGGTAATCTTTTCCTGAAAGAAAGGTGAAATTTTACTGTTCTGAATCCAAATTTCCTTCAGCTCATATATCATGGCTTCCAACACAGTCAATCTAGAACTATAAAAAGTAATTCAAACTGTCCAAAAAATGAAGTTTGTCATTTTATTGCCAAAAGAGAAAATAAAGTAACAAAGCTTAGAATATTTCATGTTTTGACTAATTGGTTTTTCTGAAATAATTCCCAGTTCACAAGTGGACAAATGTACTTTGTCTCATGCTCTCCTTCTCCTCTATGGATTGGGTTTCTTGGTCGTACTACAATATTCACAATCAATCATGGTCTCTCTTCTTGGTGAGAAGAACAGATGTATCGTGAGACATGCAGCCCAGCCTGGGGAGGAGTGTTGGTTACCTCCACATGGCACAGTTACATATATATGAACAAAAGCTAATATTTTACCAATACAGATTTTCTTCTAGGTTTTCATTTGTTATTCTTTCTAGTGAACTATCAGTATTTTCCCATGGAAAGCTGATAGTTTTTGCAAAAGTATGTCCATTACTTGGAAAAACAAACTTCTGTCAACGAGAGTTTTAATGAATGAATGAATGTTTTTCCATTGGAATTGTTGGTCTTTAGGAGTCAGTTACCAAAGCAGATAGCTACATTTTATGCTGGCTGGAGCTTCTGTACACAGGTAGTCCCAAAGAAAGCATAAGGACAACGAATATTCATACAGATTCATCTTGATCCTATAGCTCACAGAGCCCACTCCAACTGACAGAGCATTACATTTGGTATAAGATTTTCTTACTTTTAGTGAATGTTAGGCTTTCCTGATTTATTTATTTTTTAAGTGACTTTTCATGGTCGTCTTATTTTGTTTGGTTTATCTGGATATACAATTTTTCTGTTAGTTTGGGTTAGCAATCAGGATGCATGTTTAACAAAAACAGAACTTGAGATGCATACAAAACTTGTGGCCAGATGGTATTGGGAAATCCAGAATTGTACACATTGCCATTGCATCTCTGTGACTTTTTGGCAAGGTGATTTCAGAGTGGAAAACGCTTTAGGGTGAAATCTAGGCTTTATAATCTGTGTATTTCTTCTAAAAATGCACTTTCATTGATACAAGGAAACTAGACACCACAACCTGTTAGCTTCTACTTGTTTCTTTATACTCTCCTTTTTCTCTTTAAGTGATTTTTACTGAAGCATTATTTACCTCAGTGTTCTCATGTCGTCTTGATTCCTGGCATACCAGCTCTGTATGATCACACTCTAGAGCTGCATGCCTGAGCATAACTGAAAACCACATTTCCCCAGGATATCGTTACTACAGAAATGTATATGCCCATTCCATCCTCATTTACTGTGGAGCATCTTGCACTTGACTTAATTTTTTTGTTTCCTTAATGGTGTAGCAATGTTACCAGTTTTGATTTGGTTCCTTTTATGGGAGGGGAAAGGAAGAAGGACTAGCTGGCCTTATACAAACATCTGTGCAGGAAAGCAGCAAAAAAGTCGCTCTCCAAATTTGTGTAGCTATGTATATCCCAACTCCCCTGATGTATAAATATATTTATGCATGCATAATGAATATTTGGCTTGGGTTTTTTTGTTTTTTTTTTTTGTTTTTTGTTTTTTGTTTTTTGTTTTTTTTCACAGGAGCAAGCATTTGCTGCTGGTGCCAGCACTCTATCTTATCAAGTTATTTCAACTGTACTGGTGAAGAGCACCTTGATTGCCAGTATAATTAACTGCTGGCATAGTACAACCCTAAGCCCACTTACTTTGCTTGGAAAACATTTTATGTAGACCAGGTTTCAGATGTGTAAACATTTTGTGGTTGTGTTTAAAGCACAGAAAAAACACACAACCCTGCAGGTTAAGATGTATACAAATGGCTGCAAAAATGCAAAGTATGAATGAGTGCTAGCTAGTATTATAAAATGTTGGAAATATTTAGGAAAGTACAAATTCTGTGAAGCTGGTTTAGTTCCTCTTACAGTATTTATGTCCATGCGGGGTGGCTACTTACTTGAATACTTGTGTTTTGAGTGGGCTGAAAAAGTGACAGGCGGGGACGGATGGGCAATAGCCACAGGGAGGAAGTATTTGCACGTCAGCCCTGCACCGATGGCTTTGCCAGGAAGACCTGGATGATAACAGCCGACCCCCTCTTCCCCGCTGGTACCCTATCAGAAAGGACCCCGGCTTTCAGCGTCCAACGACCGCCTTTGTGAGTGCAGCATTGTCTTCCCCGCTCTGAGTTTTAATCTCCCAGGGCTGGAGAAACATCACACTGCGCACAGGCGTGGGCTCAACTTAAACAGTCCATTCATTTCACATCGTAATAACCTGCTCGTGCCCTTGACGTTTCCAGTGAACAGAGAATTGGGACATTATCAGTGACTAGTGAGGATGAAAGGAAATACTTCACCTCAGCTGTGGAAGCACCAGCATCTGTTATATTTTAGCTGTTATCTTTGGCCGGGGACCTATAACTGATCTCAGAGCTGAGACAGGAACCATATGCATAAAGAAACACGTTTTAACCCTCTCCTTGCCTGTCACTCATGGGTGCTCGCCGCATGTGTTAATGTGAGAGCCATTAACACTCCCTCATCAGGAAATGCCACCTAATAGGCAAAGGGTTAATGACTAAATACAATATTTCTAGTGATGAGGCAGGAAAAGATGCTTTCTTTGTGTGATCGCATAGCAGCAGTATGACCGAAAGACCTTATCCAAATTAGTCGGGTATCTGACATAGGCTATATGTAGCTATACCTGCTTCTTTCCAGCTCTGTCTGTGGTTTCACCTGATGTTTCATCTACTCTGAAGACCAATAGTATACGTACCAATAGTATCCAATGAATTGACCTATTTAAGGGAAATTTGGGTGAAAGGCAATTTGTTAGTTTTTGTGCTACATTGGTGGTTTAGCAGGTGGCTGATGCATTTAAAGTTGATAAATTGGTGATCAAAGTGTTTTAAAAATGAGAAAATCCACGATTTTCCAGAAGCCACAGAATTATTATTAGCAACATGTTGATGTCGCTAATAACTTCTGAATGTTGTTACTGTCAAATGGGCTGTGAAATTAAAAAAGGAAGGCAAAAAATCACAAAGCTTTTCAGTTAGAGAGACCCAGATGAATGTTTTGTGTTGTACTCCCATTCTGTTTATCGTTTCCCATACCACATGAGGAAACAGACAAAATCCACTCACCTTAAAATCACCTAGTAATTGTCAGTCAATGAGTTTTCTTTAGCTTTAACTTCTTAATACGCAGCTGAAGCTAACAACCAGCTGTACCATAAGACCTCCCAAAATTTGATTTGGGAGAAAGATGTGGGGGGGGGCGGGTAAGAAAAACCTGAAAGGTCTTTACAAGGCAAACCTAATTACCATTGATGAGGTTTTCTTTTTTCCATTGTAGTTTAAGACCAGCATTGCATGCTGTCTTGAGGCGACTCTGTACAAGTCTGTCTTAAATGGTCAGGGAAAAAATAAAAACAAAATCCTGAGGCAAGCCAAAGTAAATATTAATTTTGAAACTATGAACTGATATCCACAATGAAGTAACTTATTTGGCAAACACCTGCAGTTTTGCTTATAATGTTCATGCTTATATGAATAGGGAAAGAAAGGATTTTTGATAATTGGGATGAGAAGCAGCGATGTGAAACACACTGTAAAGAGGTTTCATGTGCAGTGAATTAAAAAGTAAACTTCTTATATTCCCAGGGTTATGATTGACACATTCTTTGGCTTGACTGTGTAATCTCTATTTGTACAAATGCCAGAGTAGATACCTTATTTTTGAATATTTGTAGCCCTTTGCTAGCTCTCACAGCTTCGGGAAAAACTTGCAATGCCAATGGATAAAGTTGTTTCATTTGGAGGGTAATACCAAGCATTCCCAATATACTGTTCCTTCATGTAACTCTAGAAAATGTCATTAAAATTTTACACGTTGTACAGCCTATGAAACTAGGGCTAGATAAAACATTAGCCTATACATCACACTAATTTTTTTAAGTTGAAGCTTAAGACAAAATGTGCTTTCCAGGTGTGTCCCTAGTAAAGCAATAGAACACGTTATGTGGCATGCTAAATTGCTTTTTGATGATCAAAATTCATCACTGGTTCCTAGCAGTTAGGAAATAAATTAGGCAGTTTCAAATAGTACAAAAGAATTCTGCTCCTGACCTTCCTAGTGTGATGCTAACAGTAGCAGGGAGATGTGCCTGCCTTTCAAATAAGCTGTTCGTAGCCAGTTTCTGCTCACAAGACAATAGCCACATGAGAAAATGATTTTTTTTTTTTAAGTTACAGTTCAGTATCAGCCATATATGAAATTTAGTGTGTCAAAGAAAATTTAATTTCTTGGGATCCTACATGTATGGAGGATTCAGGGGAAGGAAAGATGCAGAATCTGAAGAAAAAAACCCATAAAACATGCAAATAGCCTAAACAGTCTGTTTCCTGCTGCTCTACTTCATTTTGCATAGGTGAAGAGGAAATAACCTGTTCTGCTTAATGTTGCCTAATGCTTCCTGTTAGAAGATCTTTTTAGTAGAGATTCTTCACTAAACTTAAGACTTCTGAGTTGAAGTTCCCAGCCTTTTCCTCATTTCTTGCCTTCCACCCTCCTTGCTCAAGAAAAAAAAAATCAGGAAAATTAATTCAGTTGTTCCAAAACTTAATTCAAGATTTTCAAGATTAAGTCTTTTCAAGGTTGAATTAAAGTAAAATATGTTATTTGCTTTTGTTACAATGACTGATTCAGCTGCCAACCAAGCTGCTGAGGAGGGTGCTCTTTTTAGAAGCTACGGGATGTAAAAAACGGAAGCAGAACCAGCAAACATTTTCTCTGCTGACACCCAGGCAGTCTGGGAGAGAAGATGGAAACTGCTGTACTGAAGCCCAGACAAGTCAGGGGGCAGACAGAGTCTCTGGGTAGTAAGAATATTCTCTCTATTCCTCCTAATGATTATTTTTAAATGGCAGGAAATTTTAATGTGCGTTTGTAATTCAGCAAGGGAAAGGGGCTGCTGTGTAGACGTATCGGTGCAACATGTTATTGCAAACCTTTGCTATCCTTGCTGTTATAAATGACTTTTATAAATGGATCTAATGTAATTAAAAAGATACTTTGAGATACTGAGCAAGAAGGCTTAGGTTGAATTTTAAAAGTTATCTAACGCCCTTTTAAATCAGTGACAGTTAGGTATTTACAATTTCTTCCAATTCACAATTGTGTCCCACCCTGATTAGTCCTAAAATTATGTCAAGGGAACAGACAAGGATTTAATTTTAGTTTTTATTAAAACTAAATAAATAACATAACTACTATTTTCAGGTATGTTTGTTCCCTTTGTTCACTGTGCCAATATATAGCTCGGCTGAGCCTTAGGATTAAAGTAAGTGATCCATGATACTAATTAACAGATTTATAAGTCATTCGGTATGATCAAGCTGCTCATAATTTTCCTGTCATATACAGGAAAGCATGTGCAGTTGCCAGAAATTTATTACAAGCGTAACGAAAACAAATAGTCCAAAATGCTGAGAAATCAAACAAAGTCTTATTAAAAATAACTTCAGTGATGGATCCAAAAAAGTAATTATTTGCACAGTTCCTATACCCCACAACACCTGAAAATTAGGTAATGTTTAACATATGTCAGATTGTAGGCCCAAACCCAAAGTCAATTGTTGAAGTCTTTGCCCTGGAGGAAAACCATAAATCAGACAGGATATGAGAAATGGCAACTGACTAACATTGCTCAAGGATCAGGACAGGCAGAGGTGCTTCTAGCTGGTAAACTTGGCAAAGGGCATGCAAGTTGGTCAAAAGCGCACTGTAAAAGTGGCTCCACCACTCATGGCATAGCTGTCGCGGTGCATATGTGCACTTGTGTAGAGAGAAACCATCAGGCTTCAGAGCAAAGTTTGGATTTCTTTAAAAAAATATAATAATTATTAACTCCAAATAGTCTCTTGCTGAAATTCAGCCTATGGAGTTTGAAACAGTACTCTGGGGTAAGTTCATTAAAGGGCTGTAATATTTTAAACTGTTTCAGTGGGAAATTTTGTAGTTGTTCTCTGTGGTTCTCACTTTGAAGCTAGTGACTGTCAATGTTGGAAATGTTAGATTGCTTTTAAGATGAAGATTGAAAGAGAAAACTTTACTCAGCGCTCATTAGACCACATCTGGAATATTGTGTCCTGCTTTGGGGCTTCAGGACCAGAAAGAAGTTAATAGACTAGAGCAAGTTCAGCTGAGGGCCACCAGGATGGTCGGGGCGCTGGGGCAGGTGCCCTGGGAGCGGCAGCCGAGGGACCGGGGCTTGTTCAGCCTGGAAGAGAGGCAGCCCTGGAGGATCTGGTAGCAACCAGCGCCTACAAGGAAGCTACTGAGGAAATGCCACCAGCCTCCTTAAGGAGGTGCATGGCAGGAGGAGGAGAGGCAATGGGCATAAATGAAACAGGGCAGGTTCCCATTTGACACAGAAAAATGGGTTTTGCTATGACAGTCGAGCACTGGACCAGAGATGCCGTGTGGTCTCCATCCTTGGAGGAGACGGAGATGGAGAAAGCCTTGGGCAATGTGGTGTGAATTCAGACTGGGAAGTGCTTTGTGTGGGAGGATGTGCTGGGTGGATGACATCCCAAAGTACTTTCCAGCCTGAAAGGTGCTCTGATCCTAAATGAGAACAGCAGAAGAGAGAGGGAGAGCAAGTAAGGGGTGAAAAAAAGGACTAGTAAAACTTAAGTGCCTTGCTAAAACCAAATAGTTTGATCTGTTTATTTTACTTAGTAACCAGAAGTACAGGGTGACATAATTGATTCTGATCATGACAATCCCCAGGCTACCACAAAAATTGTAGCTCAACAAAGTTTTGCAGTATGTAATGTTGTAACGCCTTGCACTTGTGCAGAACTCCTATCCAGTGACCTCTAACCCTGTACAAACTTGACTAACGAAGACTCAGCGCAGTCCTTTGAGGCAAAGGATATATTGCTGCTAATTTCATTTCTGCAGATGCAGCTTGCAGAAAGTTATTTTGACTGAAGTTGTGCTGGGTTTGACTGTAAATTTTTGTGGGATCAGGGGAACTGGAACAGATCAGGTGTACTGAGAGCACAAAACGATGGTCAGCTCTCCACTGAGCAGTCAGGGAGTATATTTCTTTTTCTGCCTACCCTGCAGCAGCTGATACATTGACATTGAGCCCTGCTTTACTGGTGAATGAGTAGTGGATGCAAAGTGTGGGTCTCAGCTTCCTGTCCACTGTTCTTGCAATGGGAAATAATGGGTATAACCTCAGTTTATTTCCCACTGATTCTTGACACAGCCTGACCAGTGCTGCGTGGAAGAGAAAGAATTAAGTCTCCTTTTCCTTTGGAGTGACAGAAAGGAACTGGTGCAGTTTAGTCTACAGAAAGTTAACGCCAGACCATGTTTCCTAGATGTGGGCTTTTACTCTAAGAACAGCTTGTGCATTACTCAGGCAACAACAGGTGAACGTTTTTTTCCTTGCCTGAGTTTTCCCATTATTCACACATAGTCTCTATGAACACCTTCTGTATAACAAAGACATCTACTTCAGATATCAGTAGTTTAAGAATTTATAATCTCATAATTTGTTTAGGTTATTTTATGTCTATCAAATTACTATAGCATCTCTTTACATCCTGGCAGATTGTTTAACCAATTTGGGAAATCTTTTGGTTGCCTAGATCTGAGACCGTTGTACCCATCTCAACACAAAAAAATGGTATTGTGAAAAAAAGCATAAAATACTTAGGAAATGTCTTCCATTTAGCTATGAAAAGCCTTTAGGTACTTTATTAATATTTGCCTGATAAACACAACAATTTGAAACTCATCTCGCTTGGCTTTCTGGTTAGCTTAAAGGAAAAGTCAAGGAAAGCGATATTCCTGATTCATACCCTGCAAAAGCAATGGGTGCATCATCACAGGTTTTTCCCTGCTGGCAGGCTCAGTCCCTACGTAATCTACCAAAATTAAAAGAAGCACAACCCCAGCAGGTGTTCCCCACCATTCACGGGTACAGATCACCACAGACAGCCATGTGAGTTCACCTAAGAGAGCATTGAGGTTTGGGTTTGCTTTTGGTTTAGGTTTTGCCTTTTAGCAAGTTTGACTTTATTGGGGGGAGATATCGTTAGATGAGGTAATAATGTTGGAAGAAACAAACAGTTTTCCTGTGTGCACAGTCTGTTCTCAGAGGTCAAGGTTGATGACAGAGGTCAAGGTTAAAGCAGAAAAGTGAAAAGTGACTGACTGAAGAGCAGCGCATTTTTGATCCTGATTTAAAATGCACAGAAGGCAATACCAGCCTTGGCGTTTGCTTGAGTTAAGGACGTAATGCTATTTGCCTCTCCTCTTGCCCCAAGCAGGAGAAAATATGGGCTGTGTTTTGGCTTAGGTGTCATGGACAAGAATGGCCAATGTGATTTCAGAGTCTGGGTGATTCTGAACTTGTTAAAATTACGTTGTGCTCAAATTTCAGCTTTGTCAAACATTAAATTAAAATTATCTTGATACTTGGCCTGGAAAAGACTTAAAGATGAACACAGAATCCACTGGCTTTATTTTTTTAAGAATAAGACTGACTTTAAATGTGTAGCTGTGTACACACAGGGTGAACACGCTCCATTTCCTGCTGCTCCTTCTCCTGGCTAACTTCAGGCAGATTGCTGCTTCTTAGACTGCATCAACCCTAAGTAGGCAGCACATGGAGCTGAAATTCGCTGTTCCACCCCTCAAGTTAGCATCCTCACCACCAGCCTATTATATTCCACTCATGCTGCAATATAAAACCTCAAATGAGCCATATCCAATTTAGCTGTGACTAAATGAAATTTAATTAGAAATGTTCCAGCTAGCACTAGTCATTGAACAATAATGCTGTGTAACCAAATTGTGAAATTATTAAATGCTTGCTGTGTCCCTAAACAGACAAAGGAAAGGTGAATAAAATCTGTTAATTGCTCTCTGATTTCCCCAGTCAACTTCCATTCCCTAAAAACTAATTGGTTTGTGCAAGTTTTTTTCTCAGGTCTGCAACTACCTTTTTAGAACATAGCATGTGTGCTTGTATATTGTCTGAGTTATTTTTGTAGTCCTCCTTGAGTAGGGAAAGAAACTGAGCATTTCATACACTTTGAAAACCTCATTTACTTTATAGACGTGTTGTGATTTGCCTCAATTTACTGTTTTTACATAGAAGGGTGTAATCCACTGAAGTCAAAGTAACAGCCCTCAAGTCTTATAAAACAGTCTTAAGCCCGGGTAAAACCAGGCTGGCGGTTTCTGTGGGTGGGCTGGCGGGAGCCTGCAGTGGTGCAATGGGGGCAGAAGTCTTTGGGGCTACCCCAATCGAGAGCTGTAGCTGTGTTCCCATCTCGTCCTTTCCTTCCTCTTGCTTGCCCGATTATTAGGCTCAGCCTCAGGCCCTTGAGAAAAACCGTCATTCTCAACACAAGATCGTGGCGCGGTACTCTCACAGGGAACGTTACCATCTGTGTCAGCAATTCTTGTTGTCCCAACTGTTGGAGCAATTCATATTTTCCGGACACATGGGTGGCAGGATTTTCTGTGGCTGATTTCTTTTGTCTCTTTAATCACTCATTCTTCATTGTGAGCCTCATGGGCAGCGGGCTCCCCAGCCAAAGCGCGTAAACATGGAGGGGGGCTTTTCCACTAGTAAGCTTTTTACAATAGATGTCTATTATTCAAAATAAGGAAGGCAGTTTTATAAGGCCTGCGAGTGCACATTTCCCAGTCTGCTGCTGCTTAAATTACTAGGAATGCAAAAATAACCAATAGTTTGACCTCTTAAATCACAAATTGGATAGGCTTACCATTAAAGGACATTGTAAATGTGTTTCCCATTATTTAGTTCATTTGGTGTGTTCAGCAGTGAGCTTTTGGATGTTTTGGGGTTTTTTTAATTCTTTACAGAAATCATTTGATCACTTTCTTTCCTGGAGTTTGATTAGGTCCTCTGGACCTACAATAAGAGAAACTGAAGACTTTATAATGAAGGTTGGGTGGAGTTATAATCATAATATTCTTGCTATAAAAACTAATGGGTGCATATTATAAAGTGTGTGTATAATGAATATAGTGAACTTCATAAGTAAGGTCTATCCATCTTTTATATTTGGTGACTGGAGACAAAGATTATACTAGAGGACTGTCCCAAATTGAGGCATGCTGTATACAGTTTAGCAGAGATTGCTTTTCTGCCTAGGAAGGAAAAAATTTTCTGGGAAATTTCTAGAGGGTGGGATCTGTAAAAATTCTGCATGTTGGTCTGATCTTGTTCCCATTTATATCAATGGTAACATTGTGCACTCTTTGTTGCAAAGTCCCGTCTGAGCAATGTAAGCATGTATCTTTTTTATTGCATCCTGTAAAGTTCCTATCTGTCATCCTTGTATCTCTTCTCATTTTTTACTCATTGGTGAAGTTTTATCTTTTAGTAGATCTTCATAACTTGTGATTAGCTTTTTAAGAAGCAGAGGTCCATTTATGGCAGACATTTCAGTATAGAAGTAATGGAAGTGAGGACAATGCTCTGTTTTTACAAGGTGTTTGTAAAAATCTTTTTACAAGAGCGTTTGCACAAATTTTCTGTCTGACACTGGGCTTGTTTGGAAAGATTTTAATTATTTTTATCTTTTAAATCTTTTTGCTACTTTCATTTTAGAATTTTTCTATCTGCAACTGTAATAAATTGCAAATGGAACAGGAAGGAGCTTTACTGGAACAAAAAATTTTCAAATATGTTATTAAAATAAAATTCCTGTACTTCAGATTCATCAGGCTCTACATAAGGAGAAAAAATGTGTGTCATGTAAGTCATATCTGTATTTGGAGTATGAGCTGGGAGAAATCAAGTGGCTGCATTGATAGGCTTGGTCCCGTGCACGCTGCCCATAGGTAGATTGTGATCACATTTTGACTGTAATCAGCTAGGCTCTGTTCCTGCAAAAACTTGAGTAGTTGCCTTTGGTTAGTTAGACATGTGCTAAAGCATTTGCAGAGTTAGAGCCTGCTGTCATACTTGTCTTTCTTGCATTTGTGTGTTGGCTGAGAGTGTAAGCATGAGGTTCCCAATTGACAAGGACAGTCGCCTTCCTTACCATTGTGCCTCTCATATGGAGGAGATGCAGTCAACAGCTCTTCTGTGGCTGACAGGCTTGGAAGGATCATAGAGTCATTTAGGTTGAAAAAGACCTTTAAGATCACTGAGTCCAACCATCAACCCAACACCACCATGCCCACTAAACCATGTCCCTAAGTGCCACATCTACACGATTTTTGAACACCTCCAGGGATGATGACTCCACCACTTCCCTGGGCAGCCTGTTCCAATGCCTGACAACCCTTTCAGTAAAGAATTTTTTTCTAATATCCAATCTAAACCTTCCCTGGAGATAGGTGGCTTCATCAAAGCCATGACTATGCTTTAAAAATACTTAACTCGTATAGCTTAATTGCTGCCCAGTTGGCTAGAAGGACATCAGTGCAAAAGGTGACCTTCTGTTAGCTGACCGGGCTTTGAAAGTCCGGTGCATAGGAGTGTATGCAAAATTAAGTCCTGATCTCAAAGGATGAGAACAGTTTACCTTTATTTTTCATCTGGGGGGCATATAAAGTGGCCTGCTGTCAGGCAGAGGAAATGAAAGAGGGATAAGATAGACAACTGGAAGTGCAGGTGGTTTTACTGCTTTTGTGATGAAACTGTCTTCTGCCTTTGATTCCTGTAAGGGGAGCATGCAGTACAGCAACCCCCTACTATATTTCGGTGCATGCAAAGGTAAAATGTGTTTCATTAAAATGAACTTCTAAATGTGTTTCATTAAAATAAGATTTTGAAAAATACTTAGATGATGACGAAGAGTTTCTCAAAGATAGTTTAAAGAAATGTGCATAGCATTCTGTGAACAGATAAAACGTCATCTGTGATTCTTTGGATATATTGCCTGTAATATGCACTGTCATCCTCTGTTTAAAGTCTTATCGGTAAAGCATATAGAATAAAATCATTAACAGTAACAGAACATTGTTCTAAAATGGCTTTGTCGAATGAAAGGCAGGACCAGAAATAGATAGTATTTAACTGTGCAGCTGCTTTTAATGGAGATATGCAATCAAAACTCACATAACCGATGTTCCTACAATTTCATTGGGTTGTTTCTAACTTTTTTTAAGCAAACGTATTTCTATAAGTTGTAGAGCAGATAAACCTAAAGGTTCAGGATTCCACTTTAAGGGGTTCCATAGGTTGAAAGGCTACTGATATCTCATGGAGTAGACAATTTCCATATAATCAGTCTGTGACTAATTCAAAGATACTGGATAAAGGACGCAAATCTCTGAGGTGCATTGAGGAAAGAAGCAGTTTATGTACATTTACAACACTGATAAAGGTGTTTTGCTGTCACAACTTTTTCACTGGGTTTTCTCTATGTGTTTTTAGTCAAGTAATTTGAATTTTCTATTTATTAGTAATTTGTTTGGCCTGTACGGCCTAGTTACTCAGTGTGTTCCTATTGCTTGAAGTACAGCAAAATGCAGAACAAAAAGACAGTCTGTGACCTTAAGAGTTTTATCTTCTCTGCATAAGACAAGGAAAAACGTATGCACACAGTAGAGGAGAGTAATAAAAGAATATTTGTCTACAGGACAGCAAGTGGTCTCAGCATGCAAGCAACTTAACCCTTGTCAGATTATTTTGGAAGAGCCATCTGTAAAAGAGGGATATGAGCCTTGTGATATGCATAAACTGAAATCCTGTGTAAATACCAAGGCTGCAGTGCAGCCTGGCTATCCAGGCAATAAATCTTACTGGAACACCTTTTTTTGTCCTGTAATAGCTCAGACAATGAGTAGAACTAGAGTTTGCTGGCAGCTGCTGACGACAGGGTCTGTTGAAACTAATGACACATGGTTAATTAAAGCCAGGTCTGTGCATTGATTCAAATTCATCACACAAGCCTATAGCTGTATTTATATTCAGATGTATTTATTGTTTTGAACCTGTTTTCTCTGGATAAGATCATTGCCTATGAGAGCTTGTGACATACCTGTCTGTACCCATTTATACCATGTTCTAAAGAAGAAGGAAAGCTATGCATCAGGGTCCTCGCCAGGCTGGTTTCCACATCAAAGGAAAATGGTAAGCAGTGGAAAACCAAATGTGCATATATTGTTAAAACAAAATCAGATTTCATTAGGGTATTGGCTAAACACCTACAGATATATTTCTTAAAAAAAAAAATGAATAAAGCACTGGGGTAAATGCTGCAAAAAGAAGTAGTAAGGGGGTAGGAGAAGGGCAAGGGCTGGAATTTGCAGTGGGAAGGCATAAATAAATGCATCAGGAATCAGGTTATTGCAGCATCCAAACGGAGAACAAATGAGTTTTTAGGGTTACAATGGTTAAGTGCACTTCAAAGCATGACACTGATTACATGGAAAGAGTAAAACAGGCAGGCTGAAGGTTATCTGGTGAAGTAGTAAATTCCTGTTTCAGCCTGAGCAGATAATTTCTGATAATATCCCTGGTGACTTGTGAAGCTTCTCTGCCAGTGGAATGACAAAAGGGGGTGAATGACCTATAGCATCACCTGCCTTTGCTTTCCGTAACAGATGCTAATGCAGAGCATCTTGGTGGATAGAGGGAGGCATAACTCACACTTTTGCCTCCCAAAGTGATTCCAGCCAAATATCTGTCGTTATCAATACAGCTGTCACGCTGATGCTTGTGGGTAAGAGTTAATGGTGGGTGTTCATTTACTTTATGGAACTTGTGGGGGTTTTATTGCTATGTTGGGTTTTTTTAAAAGAAACTACTCAACAATTCCCTTTATAGCCAAGCAGCACATTAGTGCATAGAGTAATAGTGCAATCAAATCCTTCTACAAGGCAGAGGAAAGCAATGCTGCTTTTTTTTCTAGGAATTTAGCAGCATCCAGTAATCACAGTGATATATGCTAGGTTCATACGTTCTCCCAGGGAGAGAAGGCAAGGGAATAATAACAGATGCTAGGCTGGGTATCGGTCTCTCGTGATAATAAAAACAACATTGAAGGTTTCAAGTGGGGAAGGCCTAAATGCAGAAAGTGTTGGAAGATCTGGTTGAAGATTAGTCTTAAACCTCACGTGGGGGAAAGGGAGGTGAACTCTTTTCCATAAATCATCCGGATACTTAATTTGATATCAAACATGAACCTTAACATGTGTCATATAATCTGGTTTAATACACATGGGTCTTATTAAAATAGTGTGAGCCAAGGACTGTGCTGATTTACACAAGTTTGAGCAAGTCCTTTGCAAGGCAGAAAATGTACCCTAATTTAGAGTGCTTTCATTTAGAGACAGAACTTAGGATGTTTTTAGCAATTCTAGTAGTTTTCTTCACTAAGGGGCTGACCTAGTGCCTGTTGGTGTCATTGGAAAGATTCCTATTGCTTCGCAAAGGGAGATTCCTCCCCTGAGATGTGGGTGGTTATCTGAGGCATGGCGATTAGGCAGAGAGACAAGCACTGCCGGAGCAACTGTGACCCTGAGTCCAAATCCGGAGCTGGTTTGGACTGGGGTATAAAGCTGGATGCTGTGAGCCGCCCCCCCCCCTTTTTTTTTTCTTTTTCCCTTTTCCCCCCTTTCGCCCCCCGCCCTTTATGACTAGTACCTCTTAGTGGGCTGACCATTTCAGACCAGATGTGAAGTTTTTGGTTCTGAGTGGGGAGAAGTAGTTCAGGTTTGGAGTAAGTACATCAGTTATGTTGTAGGTTTGTGACTGGTACCGAAACTCAGCAGCAGACCACTGCCATTGAATGAGGCTTGCTCAGTCGGTATTATCAGCCCTGCTTCTCCCACTTGTGCACTCAGGGTGGGCTCCAGGCTCTGCTTCTTCAGTACATTGTTAGTCACCACTGAAAGTACACTCAAAAGATATCAGTAATTATAGTGTGCTTAATAGGCTGACAAATGAATGAAAATGCACAAGGAAAGCAATTAAAGGAGGTGGGCTGATTTCTTGACAGACAAGTCAGCAGCAAAGTATGATTTGAAACATCACCTAACAGGAAAGCCTTAAAAAAGTGAACAGAGTAACTAAATCAAAGTAGACAAAGAGAGTCCATTTTTTACTGACTGAATTTATATTGGTTTCACTGCAGTAATTCCAGTATCATTATCCATGATTTATATGGTGTGAGTTAGGTCATACTCTAGTCCATTGTGAGGTGTGGTGTTTGAGGGTTTTTTCCAGTTAAATAGTTCAAAAGTATATTTGGGAAGCTAAACAAATAGATATGCAGGAAGATGTGAGAAACTTCTCGGATGGAGTGAAAGAGGAGCATCCAATCTGCAAAATATTCTGAAGCACAAAATGCATGTAAAGTATTTGTGAAGATATATCAGTTCATAAAATAGTATCTGTAACAGCTTAAGAATGAAGTGAAATCAAGGAATACGAACTGCAGGAATCCCTGCAGGAAGAGAATTGCTAGTTGCGGTTGAATTTAGGAATTTTCAAGCTGCCCTGCTTCAGTCAAAGGACAGAAATAAACTTTTTTATACTCTGACATTTTACAGAATTCCTACAGGAATGCTCATTTAAACAAACAAACAAAAAAGATGATGATTCTGGCACACTAGGAACATCTTAATCTGAGCTATGAGAAAAGATTCCTGAAGGAAGCTGGAAATGACAAAGATCTTAATTTAAATGCAGGAAAATTCTGAACTTCTGTGACCGAAGCACAGGGAACTCAACACTTTTAAAAACCATTTCTGTGTTAAAAATACAGATGATTTATTGCCATTGTTAGACATAAGGAAACTTTAATCTTCTGGGATACCAGATGAGTATTTCTGATTAAACAAAACAAATAGGTAAAAATAACGTTTTATCTGTACAATACACTTGATCAACTGTATCTTTGTCCTGTATGAAACTTCATTTTTTATTTTACTTCTTACATCTTGAAAGAATTTCAATCCTTTGTACAAATTTTTGTGGCACTGAGAGCACTCTGTTTCCCAAGTGTTAATCATAGTGAATAATTTGTCTTGTGACGGGATATGATCCAACACTTAACCGAAGGAAGTGGTACAATTTCATTGAATTTAGCTCCAATTGAATCAGGCTCCAGGCGTTGCAAAATTGAACCTTCAGCAAACACTTCACAGTGGCTTTTGAACTGGGAGAAAAGAGCTATATTCTGATATCTTTCCTCTGGCAGAACAGTTTTCTTTATTCCACAAAAAGTGACTTTAATGGGACTTTCCATAAAGCGAGGTATTAACATCAGGATTATAACAATGTCTCATAAATTTGATCAAAACTTACACACAAAACAAATGGTTTCTTTTCAGAGTTATAACCAAGATGTTAATTGTTCTACAAAAGGGTTTGGAGCTGCTTTAATCATATCCCTTATTATTGCAGCGAGTCTCGCAAACATAATTCATGGGACTTGTGGGGTAATAACTTAGTGTCGTTTAGAAAAGCCTGAATGGTAGCATTTGGGTATAGCTAATTTTTCATAGTTTCTTTCTGTTTAAGTATTTTCATTGAAATGGTAAGAAAAACAAGTATGTTGTACTTAGCTTGGAAGGTCACTGCCTCGAGTAGCTGATTAAACAATCAGTATTTTCCACCGAAGGGACTGAAGATGAAAATGTCAGAATGTGAGCGTATTATATTAGGACACTCTAATTTTAGAAACTTCATGTCCTTTGAGTTAGGAAAAAATAGGAGGAATTGCAAGTTCTAAGTAGGAGTGAATATTCATATAGTAGATGGACCTTTGAAGCAACATTGATTTAAAACAAATATAGGATGCATAGTTTCCTCAATTGAAGGGGAAATACAGCAGGTGACTTTTTTTCCTTAGCTCTATGGCTCTTACATTCAACATAGTGTGCTACCTGCTCTCTTTTTCTGTTGCATTCTTTATAACCTGTCCAAAAGATGTGCAATCTCATTCTCTTTAATTCCTTCTCAAATACTCTATTCAATGTTACCATATGTAACTTCCCCTCTAAATCAGTTTACTTGAGTGGCTTTGCAGACACCTTTTTTGGAGGGGTGGGACATGTGTCTGCATTTGCGGTTTAGGGACTTAACTTTTCTGAAAACGCTTAATGCTTTTCCTTGTCTGAAAGCAAAGCAATCATTACACACAGCAAGATCAATGGAAGAACTTTGGTAAAAGCACAGAAAATACAAAACTTGTGAAAAGTAAAGTGAAAAGTAGATGGAGAAGTTATAAGAATATATAAAACTTAAAAGTTCTTTCTTTTTAATAGAGGCTTTGTGGTACACATTATTTCCAATACCTCTAATTTGGCTTCTGAGAGGTGTTTTTTGTTTTGGGAGGGGTGTTAAGACTCTTTTAGTAATTATTGTCCTTATTATATGGAGCTCAGCAACTGATGAAATCTTGTGTAGTGAAGATTATATAGGAACATGAAATTACATGATAGCTAACAGTTGTAATTAAGGCTCAGTACATTTTTTTTTGCTTCCATTCTGCAGTTAAACAGAAAAAAATATGATGCTGAAGGTATTCTATTTTATGGTGGCTGTTAGAGAGCAATAAACCTTGCAAGTTTCATTTCATGGTGGATTCTTTTCTCATGCTGATTGTGTACCCAGGTAAGTCTATTCAGAGGAGTAATTCTTAATTTTTGTGAGTGCAAACATCTGGAGAAACAGATTCACCGAATAATATTTTGACTCCCCTAGAACTAATTTCATTGGTGATAGAGTTTAGCTTATCTGGATGATTAAATACACTGAAACAGAAAAAGAATAAATACTATTGATTGAGGGAGAGAAAACATCTATATAGTAAAAGTACAAGTTGATCTCATTTGAGCTGACTATCATGGTTACTGTTACAGAATACCTTGCACGGGAGTTTGATTTGTATAGAAATTCTGTATTTTCCTGACTGTGCAAATGGGCAATTAAATTCTAAATATATACCTCGTTCCTTGTATTTTGGAAGGAGTGATCATGTGCTTAATGTAATGCCCATGCTTAGTTGCACTACACCCATGTACTTCAGTTGACTATAATTTTAAACAGTCAGAAATATTGCTCAAAAATCCTTTATTTCAATATCTCACTGAAAGTGTGATCTGTAGGAAAAGATTTTAACAGCTTATATATGTAGTTCCTATAAGTTCATTATGTTACAACTGTTACTTACCACCCTAAACACACTGTTATGAAACTTGATAAAAATAGCAGAGAACAGTCCAGTCTTTAAAGACACTCATTGTCATGACTGTAAAGGTTTTCTGTTTATAATTTCACACAGTTACCATTTTGTATTTATTTCACAACAATGCTGATTCAAATATAAAACTTACAGACCTCACAATTCTTAGGCAAAATCTCATTAGTTAAGAAATTTTTGGCTAAAAAATACATTAAATACAATCACAAAATGTAGAATTATTTTTATATAGATTTTTATTGCTTGCTTCTTAAGTCAATATGGATAGGTTTGTATTCTTAGGCATTCTTAAATCAATATCTTCCTTACTGCACGTTTTCCATGGATATATAAGAACTGTTCATATACTTTTGGGTTTTATGTGTAAAAACTGCTACAGACACACACATTCATACAAAAAGAATAATGCACAATTTGGGGAGTCATACTGTAGAAGCCATTCAAAAATGTCAGTCCTTTTGGGAAAAAAAAATGTGGGTACAAAATTTGCTAAAGATTAAAGAAAGTTACTCTGGAAGTGTAAGTTATAGTAAGGGGGAGAGAGAGAATTGCTGCTTGTGGATTTTTTTCTTAATTTGTATTCACAGTGTTGAAATATTTATCAAGCATAAAATCTAGGTAACTCAGAAATTTTATAGCAGAGTAGCAATCTCATTGAATTTTTTTTTCATGGTGTTTCTTACTAATGCTGAAATTAAGGCATCTTAATGTTGACAGTAAAATCTTGCATATGGCATTTAAACTGAGATAATACATGTTAAATACAGATCTAAATAATTTGGTTTACTTCAATATTTTTTGTTACACATAATGAAAATTTCCCCCCATAATTATACTTCTGGACAATTATCTTCTTGTATATGATTAAAGGGTTGCTAGTTAGAGGGATTTAGATTTGTTACTTATGGTCTACATGCTTTTTCTGAATTGGTTGTCTAAATTAGATGCGTTTTATACTATCAATGGGGTGAGCCATAGCATACATAGTTCATCAATTCAGTAGAGTTAACAGTTATTTTATTGGGTTCAAAATTGTTCAGTATGCAGACTAGAGAATGTAAGGTTAATGCATAATTTTACTGCAAACATGAGGGGCTGAAGTCTTTATCACGTAAATCCATTGCACGCTTTCTAAGACAGTGCTTCAGTCTCTTTTCCCACTCCAGCAATGATTTTATTCCTGTTTCTAATCCTACACTGAACCTCTGTTGATGGCTCATCATTGATGGAATTTTTATTTTGCTTAAAATTATCATGTTGGGGGAATATTGTCAATTTACATGAGCTTACATTTTGACCTGTGGTTTGTGTCCCAGTATTATTACTTTTGCTTGAGGCATATAGTTGAGGACTAGAAAGGCCTCAGCTGTTGGGTGGAAACATTCCTATGCTAATTTGGACAAATAGCTTGTCCATCTTTCTGCTTCTCTTATTTAACTTGCAAAAAATGTGATCTATAGCACTTAAGGTTCTCAAACTTTTTTCGAATAGCACTGTATTAGAACATTAATTAAAAAAATGCAGCACTTAATCCATTTAGCCTCTGGTTGTAGACCCAGCTAGCAGTTCTGCAGGCAGGACTTGGTCATGAAGCCTTCCTTTATGTATATTATGTTGAAGCATAAATGAGGCTTTGCATAACCATCCATTGGCATATAGAGAGAGCTCACATCACAGCACAGAGTACTAAAATAATCTTTTTCTCTAAACTTAGTAGGGCAGTAAAAAATATTTTTCCCATAGTTGCTTCTGCGTTGGAGGTGTTTGCAAATTTGGAACAAAAAGCTTCCTTAGGATTTGATCCAAACAGATAACAGGTTATAAAGTTGCTTAAAAAAACAAAAACCATTTGTAACACAGTTGCCAAGTTTGAGAAAGAGCCCAGTTAAACCTATTTAAGTCCTCTCTCATATATCATTAGAGATTTCCCATTCAAAATCTCTCCATTAATGTTATTTATGGACCATTCAAAGTAATATTATTTTATGTTTGGGGGAAATAAAACTTTGGGGATTAAATATTTTACTTGTCAGTGTTCATTCCAGTAAATGTATTTTTCCCTAGCTAAATCCTAGAGTTCTTAAGATAATAGCTTGCACTTGTAAATACTTGTATTTGTGACCCTGATCTTTCTCTTCTCATCAAAAATGAAATAATTACATTTCACAAACGGGTCAGCCAGCCAACCTTTGCTACATTGTCCCACCAGTTTTATTTTGGTTTTGCTGTAACCCGAAGCTGACATTTTACAGTAAAACCAAGAACACAGCTATGAAGAATAGACTCCTGCTAGCAAGATGCTGGCTATGACTTTATGAAAGCAGAGAGAAATTTGATTCAGTTACATGCCATTCACACTTGATCAAATCCTGTTGGAGGACAGGTTCACCCATGGGTGGACTGGTAGTACTGAACACAATTTCTCCTGGTCTTCGCAGATTTTGGAGTAACAGTGGCTGGCCCAACTCCGGGAGTCATCATCCAGCTCAGTGTTTTTGTAGGGAAAATCAGTTCTTCCAGCTCCAGCCCTTTCAGTTACTGGCACCTCTGCTAAAGGTTGAGTCACAGTTTTGGTTGTGGCTTTTCATCTGTGATGTATAATGATTTTATATTTCTGTCAGAGACAGCCCACACAGAAATGTGGGCACTTGTGGTACGTGGCACATGAACAGCAAGCTTTGTGTATCTGATGTATGTAGGAGCTATTGCACATACATGAGACAGCCTTTGCAAGTGTAAATCATCCCTGCAAGGTGGTTCTAATGAGTCCAACACATCCAGCCTGGGACTGAGTATTGCATGCTGTGTGGGGTTGATTTTGGTGTAGAAGGAAGCTTAGCTCACTTGGTGTGTGCCGCACTCCTTGCACGTTGCAGGTTACCTGTGCATGAGCCACAGTGCTGGTCTGTATGCTAGCAGGAGTGATTTCTTTATGGCTGAGTCTGACAGTCAAGACCCCGTTAATCACCACTGTGCCTCCAGTTTCAAGCTTAATTTTTTGTCCATTCTGCAGTACTACAAATTTATTAAATAACACGTAATGAATGGGTCAGAAAAGCATTTCCAAGCTATGTGTGTAAGTAGAGAAAGACAGTTTCTGGCTGATACCCATGATTAATCATACAATGCAAAGAACCTATGTTCAAAACACAACAAATTGTGTGTTGCTTCATTGACGTAAAGTAGATCTGTGACAGTGCACAGTGCAGGAACAGAGAAATATAAATTCTAGATTGATTTTATATTATGCAGGTTACTGGGAGGAAAAACTGTACTTGAGCTGGATAGGGATCTTTCATCTGTTATGTTACTATATATAAGACTTTTTCTTTCCTTTGCATACTGTGAATGTATTTTGCATCATGACATAATACATTTGTGTTGCTATGGAAACATAATAATGTTATTTTCGTTGTCCTAGGAAACACAGAAACAACACCTGATAGCGGCTGTCATACCAGTTTGGATGGATGATTGTTTTCTCTTCAGTCCAGCAAAATCTTTCATTCCCTACCGTACCTGAAATAGCAGAGGTTCTTGTGATTATTACCATTATCTTTAAGTATCCATTCACACAAAATGGGACAGGAACTCCACGCATGAAAATATTCAGTCTCTGTGGTAAGGGCTTTTCAGTCGATGGCACTGGTCCAGCAAGTCACTTTTGCCCTTGCTTAACATCAAATCTGTGAGAAGTCCCACTGAAATCAATGGGACTGCTCATGTGCTTAACGTTAACTACATGCGTAAGTGCTTTGCTGGACTGATGCCGAACTAACCACTGATGGGCCCGTGGTTCAGAATGAGTGTTTGAGAACTTGAGAAAGTTTGTGGCTATTGATTTTGGTTTTAAAATGGGAGAGGATGTATTAGCTATCTGTGAGTTTCCATGTTTCCAGCAACTCAGCTGTGAAGGGAAGTTTTATCATTTGGGGGGAAAAAAAGACTTAGAGAGTAAAGTTGAGGGACAGTTGTACACAGGGGAACAGAATGCCTTATACCATGAGTATGTGTGTGTGTTTGTGGGGTTGTTGCGGTTGTTTTCTGGGTGTTTCTGCAAATGTTCATCTTTTGTCTCTTCTGCTGCTCTTCTGTGAAAAGGAAAGCAACAGGCTAAAATTATTATTAAGTTATTTTATTATCAGTGAAGCCCCGTGTGTAATTTCTAGCTTTTTGACCATGTGCGCGGTTATAGACAGAGCTTTGATTTTTGTCCCTTCTGTCTCTGTAAAATCTGTTTTCACAGAATCCTATGGCTGAATAATAATCTTTTAATGATAAAGAAACTTAGATTAATTTTATAATACTGCATGCAAATGTCAAATGTGTAAATGTAACTTCTCAGTAAAATCAGGTTCGTGCTCTGTTGCACATGGTTAGAAAAAAATTTCTTTACTTAGACCATAGGTTTGTGTCTTAGACATGCTTGCTCATATGTCCATATATACTTACTCATGTTCATTCTCTTATAACCATATTCGAATGCCTGTGGCAAAAACAAAAGCCAAGCATTTCAGCATGTAAGAATATCTTTAGTCTATATTTATATATGGACCAAAGTTCCTGGAAGAAAAAGTTGATAGGTTCAAGTCCAGTATAATGATAAATTTTGACTCCCTATAGATTGCTTAGTGCTGAAAGAAAAAATACCCTGGAATCCTGTTGACCTTTTTCCCAAAGGGCCTGACCCCATTTACTCCCAGTTACTGGCTCTATATTGTACTGTCAGTAAGAATAACTGCTCTTTATTCTGTGCAAAGCTTTGCAATTTACCCAAAGTACAATGTATGTGCGTGCAAGATAGAAGCAGGCAGGGAGGGAGAGGGAGCAAAGAGGAGCAGCTGGACTTGTACTTCAAGAAATGGTTTCTTTTTCTTTCTGGGAGCCACTTCTTCCCTTATTGTTGTTCTAGCATTCCTTTCCCCACAACCATTGCCGTTTCTTGCTTACTCTGAGATGAGCTGTATGCGAAATGGAAGACGGACTGTGCAGTAGCCCAACTGTAATTCTTGGAAAAAATGTTAAGTGTCTCTGAGGAGAAATATTTTTCATCAGAAATGATGATCGGTGGGGCCTTCATTCAGGTAAATGGGCTGACAGGAAAGAAAGAAGAAAATGGAGAAAACAGTTAATAAAACCTGTAATTCTTACATATTTTATCTGGTGGAGGAAGGGCATAGTTGTCTAATTCTTCATCGATGGCTTGGGTGTGGTGGACGTTTCTGGCCTCGTTCTCGGTGGATGCGGCGTTGGGTGTCAATAGCACGCAGAGCAGCACATCTGCATTTTCTGGCCTGGGATAGTTTATTTCATTACTACATCCGTTTGGGGAGAGTAGAGAGGGAGTGAATCTGCTCCTTAGGGGAGGAAATCCAATGAAACGCTTGTGCCAGAGTTGTTCTGTGCTCAGTGCACAAGCTACGTAACGCTTGAACCTTATAAAGGAGAGCTGACTGCAGTCCTCTTCCATATTAAATTAATTTATGTAGGTTTCTTCATTAATACATTTTAATTTTATGGCATGAGGGTGAGAAAGTAACCTTCAGAGGAAGAGCACAGGCATTCAGTAAAACCCAAGGATCTGTGCGATGATCTGCTACCTCTGCGGCTGTGCAAAGGGCATTCCAAGGACGCAGCGGAGGGGCTGCTGAGCCTTGGTGCTGGTGCTTCCTGCAGAGTGGGGGGACCTGCCAGGGGATGATTCAGACCACCTGAATTAAGGGCTTAGCTTCCTGCAGGGCTGTCAGGAGCCCAGCTTCCTAATGTAAATGCTTGGTTTAGATGCTTTGTAGGAAGCATGGATTCCTCTAATATTTCCGAGCTGAAGGTTTTTGTCTGAAACTGGTGGATCTACACATCGTAAATCAGCGTAGCTCAGTATCAGGGTGATTCTGGGTGACACTCCCTAGTGTGGACCGAGCGGTTTACCACCACGGCTAAATTTATTTTTGGGCTTATGACGCATAGACGTAAGCAGAAATCCTGACAGAGCTGAAGCTAGAGGCAAAATTATTGAGCTTCAGTCTATGCCTCAGTTACACAGAGATGAATTTAATCTCCTGTTGACTTCAAGGCTCTTGGGGCGTGCATCCCTAGAGAGTATTTACTTGCTCTTTCCCGCTGACTGTCAGTAAATTCTTTCTGATTTGTTTTCTCTCTTTCATAGCTTAACATCTTTACTGTGCATCTATATCATACTTAAGTGCATGCTGGTATGTTCTTTGGCTTCATGAAAAGGTGTACTTCCTTTGTGGATATTTATTTGTCTTAAAGTAGTGAAAATGAACAGTGCCTTTTGGGTAACTGATTTTAACCCAACTGTAACCTTACTCCCTTGCAAGATTTCTCTCATCTCTGTTTCTTTCCACACTGCCAAGCAGTGCGTCCAGTAGAAGTGGACTTGTAGAACAAAACAGTGCTGAGGATCTGATGGCCACATTTTAGGGGGCACAGAGTTACTCTGGATAAGCTCTAATTTGCTCCTGTAGACAGACAGCCTATTAGCTGTTGGAGTACATCTGCCACCTTAGTCTCATCCAAAAGCAGTTGAGGTTGTTCTCAGATGCGAACTGAAGCATGGGTAAGTGCTTCAAAAGCCCACTCCTGAGCCAGACCATGTAATGTATGTATGTACGAGGACTATGCAGACACACCCCTTTTTGCCTTTCTGGTAGGAATTCTTTACTTCTGTCCTATCTTCCTCCCCCCCCCCCATGAAATTACTGTCATCTTATTCTCCCCTCATAGTTTTCTCTTTGATCTGTGGTATCTTCTCTTTCCTGCTCTGCATAATTCCTTCACTGGTCTTTCCCCAACCCATTTGGGTAAGACCCTTATCCTTTATCATAAAGCAAACAAGGAGGCATTTGATTGTAACATATGGCAGAAGATACATGATCTGTTACATTATTGTTGATCATGCAAACAAATATTTCTAGTTTGTAATTTGGTCTTCTCAATTATGTTTATTAGAAAAGCATCTGTTTCCATTTTCACATGTTCACTGATTATTTTTTTTTAGATGAAGATCACCATTAATGTGTACCAGAACTTGATTAGGTATTATATTGATGAAATACAACCAATTTACATGCACTTAAGTCTCATGGGCACTTGTTGAGGGCCAGGTTTTGTTATTATGATAAAGAAGGTGGATAGGTTTGCTAGGTAAACAGATATGAATACAAGAGACCCTAAAACTTTGTTGGATATTTATTAAAATTTATGTAGTTTGAATAGTCTATAGTTTAACACCATTTATTAAACTATAGTATATTTTATGTAATTTATATAGTCTAAATGTGAGCACAATACAGAGCATAAAGCAGATCTGCAAGAAAATTTAATGGTGGTAAGCAAAGGGACAAGTTAAAATGAAGGAAAACATTATGATTGGCACATATAAAAGTGAAGCGATATGATCAATGATCAGAGAATATGAAGGACACCTTAGGAAAGAGCTGTTGTCAAAAGAAAATTTAAGCAAACCAACAGACCTCAGTGTCTCGAGCCTGAGACTGACAGGAGAGCTGCAGATTGTCTTCAAGTTTTCTCTGTCTTCTTCAAGTTCATGTTGTCTCCTGTCCTACCCACAAATTGGGAGTTAGTAAATGAAGTGTTATCTCACCCAAGGGAGAAGCAACCTGACATTATCTAAAATGAAGAAGAGGGGAGCCTGAATGAATTAATAGTGATGAGCTGAAGGCACGGTACTTGCAGATGAGTTTAGCAGTTGGGCTACTTAGCAGCGTAGATGTGTATTTATAGCAATGCAGCTAGAGGCATGATCACCTGGGGATTTAATGGGTTTTTACTCATAGAAGCTTTCACTGACAATAGGTTGGTCTGGATCAAGTATTTGTCTTGCAGGTAATACAGACTGTCACAGGTAACTCATTAGAGTGACAAAGACTAGGCTTGCTAATTGGAGAGAAAGTTCAGAATATGGCGAAGTGTGTGCCATGCTCCCATCTCAGCGTACCCATCTTCAAGTTTTGCAGTACCTCACTATGCTCCACCTAATAGCCAGGAAGCAGCTATTAGCTTATCATTATAATAAAAATTAATATGGGATGAGAATAAACAATACACTGTGGGACTCATTATTTGTCTTCCAGATGCAGGGGGTGAAGAAAATATGGGAGTTACTGTTTGCCTTACAATACTTGTATTCTGATGGCCACAGTCCAGGCCCTGACTAATGGTTTTGAAATGCTGAGGGCAGAAGTTAAACAGACATCTAGATCCCAGACCCCACTAGGGAACCTCTGATTAGCACATGGAGGGCGAAAAGCAAGGGAAGCGCTGAAACTTGAAACCTGGCCAAGAGCATAAAACCCACAGGGTTTGTGGCTATTGCAGGTAATAACAAAGGGACGGTGTCCATAGGACGGTGAAAGAGACGGTTCAGGGAAGGGCAAGTCAAGAAACCAGAAGGCTGAGGAGCCAGATGGATGTGTCTGGCATGAGAGGGTTTGCTGCATATTTCAGTCATGGCTTAGGGACGGCATGGTGACTGAGTAATGGATCTGCACTGAGACTTGCCGATACAGGCGCCTCGGTCATTGCTGCATAGGACCGTGCAGAAGAATGATGGTCGGTGCAAACAGAAGCCCTGGAAAGCCATAAGTGCCTGGGTAAGAACATTACAAAACCTGGCAAACACTATTGGGAGTTTGTTTTATAGCTTTGTTGAAGGAAGTTTCCCAGGTTTCCAGAATGCTGTGCTCTTCTCATACTGTCTATCATTATGCATCTTTCTTTTTTTAACTTATAAACTGAACATAAACCAGAGATTTCTTCAACAGTCTGGCAAATTCTGGTGACTTTGGGGCAAAAGCTCTGTAGCATTCTAGTGATCTTTGACTTTACCCCACTTATCTTAAAAAGTAGGTTATTTTTAAGTTTCTGTAGTGGAAGTATATGCCGATAAGCATGCCCCTGGCACAGCTGAGATCATCTGAGGTGTTGCTGTAATTACGTTAGAAAGATTATCTGGATTTGGTGTAATTATTCAGTTTAAAAACACCGTAGAGCAGCAACATGCAGGAGTTTTGGACAAATGGAAGTCTGGCTTGTATTCTACATTTTAGGTTTGTAAGAAACCAAGTATTGTAGCTGTACTATCTGAGTAGTAAGGAGAAATTCAAAGAGAACAGGTAGTAAACATCAGAAATGGAAGCATCTTATTAGGCCATGAGTGAAGAATTATAGCCTGTGCTGGGAATATAGACAGCTCTCCCGTTTAAGTCAAATGACTAATGGTATGAATTTTCTACATGGTGAGACCATGATACTTTCTGTCAGAGTTCAGCTTGAGAAAAATCTCTCATCAGTGTCGAAAGTCCTGGAGAAGAAGTTTCCTTGCTTTTCTTCTTGCAGGTTTTGCTGATTGTGTTATTTATGAGACCCACCAAAGCCAGGCACAGTTTGCTGGACACTGTGCAAATGGTAGGGTAAGAGACAATCTCCCTGCCTTGAAGAGATAGTATATAAATAGAAAAAAATGGAAGGGAAGGGAGAGGGGTGGTACATAGCTATCAATGTTGTGATGATAAATGACATGTTAATTCTCCCTTTTTGGCAAAGGAACGTTATTCAGGGATTAGAAAGACAAGGAAAAGGGGAGATTTGTGGGAAACAATAGGGGAGGAGAGGAAGATAAGAATGGCAGCTGTAGAGCACAACAGAGGTGAAGGGACTGAGACAAGAGTGGAACAAGCTGGGATCAAGCAGCCAGTTGTCAAGGGCAGTTTAAGTCCAGCCAGGATCAAGAAAATATTTTCAGTATCAGTAGTCCCTGCTTTAACTTTTTCTACAACTACAGAGGCTCTGCTGGCTTCAGTGCTTGGTCGTTGCCTCCTTGCAGGTTTTTTTGCAAAGGTCGCATGGCTTGAGTCAGAGATCACCTCTGTGGGACACATGTTGCCTTTGACAGTGGGTTGTTGAAGCCCCTGGCATGGCACGCTGCAGGGCAGGGGAATGGGCTGCGGCAGCCGGGACTCCCACCCTCCCCTTTCCTCCAGGCTGAGCCCTTGAGATCTGCTCTCCCAGCTTGAGTGAGAAAGCTCAAGGCTTTTAAGTGTACAGAGCATGTCTTGCACTTGAGTAAAAAGTGAGGCGTGGTATGCAGGATTTATAAGTGTTACAAAAGTAAATGGACTCTGTTTATATTCAGTTTATTAGAAGTTTATCGATAGGATTTAAATTCAAATTGCAATTCTGAAAGTATGTCTGCTAACGATATGACAGATGCAAGTGTCACAACAGCAATGTAACAATTACAGCAGTCAGAAGAAGACTTTATTTACTGAAAATTGTTGAAAAGTTCAACTTAAAAGCCAGGAAAATTGCTAAAAAGTCAGCGTCTCTGAAAATCTCACTTGATTTGTCCTCATTAGACATCTCAGTCAAATGACAAATCAAAAGTGCCCCCCATTTCAGGACTGGAAGCTTAGAGCTTCTGAATACATATTCCTAAATCAAGTATTTTGTCTCTGCCAAGCACTTATCATGTAGAAACGAATACTGGGAAGTTTGTTTATTTTCCTGGAATTGTAAATTCAGTTGAATCATTATAGCCATTTTAATGTGGTCTCATTCAGAGGTAAGATTAGTTCAGCTTACTGCACATACAGGAAAAAATACAGTAGAAATCTAGCCCTTGATATTTGATATGTAAGGTTAAATTAATTTAAATGCTTGAGATTATTTAAGTTCAAAACATGGATATTAGATTGTTGGATCTGTATTTTTAGATTCTGGTTAAGAACATGCCTTGCTTGAGAACAGCTAAGTAGTGTAAAGATCTTTCTTCATCCTGTGTATTGTCTAGTATATTCCAAAAATTTTTTTATATATAATGTTAAAGTGGCTGTCTTTCCCTTCACCAACCAAAACCAATTCCAAAATATTGTTTCACAATTTGTCAATTGTTTCACAAAATTACGGATTTTTGAAACTCATCCTTGGTTTTCCTAGCTCAGACATTTTTGAAAAACAAAAGGGGGCTCCGAGGGACAAAACTAATACAAGTAGAACTATGCTTTTTTGTTAGAAATATGATGTCAATGTTTGAAAATTTTCAAAGCAGTTGAGAATTGTTTAAATTATATAGAACATGGTCCTTAAGACCTTTTTTTTTTTTTTTTGTGGGAAATAGGCTTGTTAACAGAAGCAAATAAAAAAGGGAAAGTGGTTTTTAGGTTTTTCAGTGGAAAGGGTGATATAAACAGATGTATGATGGTACAGCTGATTAAAAAAACATGCAAAAATGCTACTTAAGATATGATATTTTTATCTTGAGAACTGGGTGAATTACCTCAGGATTTGGAACGAACTGTAGATTTTGTCCCTCTGTATATTTCTAGTGCTTTTAGGTTTGTTTTGAAGACAGTGAAGGTAATAGATACACAGCTTGGCTGCAAAGAGTAAGGGATGCTTCCAGATAAAATCTGTTATGAGTCATGAACCTCACATTCCTCTGATACAAAGACTTCTGCTAAAGCGCCCTTAAAAAGGGAAAGTTTTGTAAACTCAAGAATAGGTAAGGATAATATGTAAAAGCTCAGTCTCCTATTATCACCCAAGCATAGGCTGGGTCCAGCGTTTGTCCTGGAGCTCCAGACTCGGTCAGTAAATAACAGTAAACAAAAGCTGGTGAGCAGATGCAGTCTGACTTCCTAGAAAATACCTGAAAGGCCGTTCCACTCCAGCATCGACCTTCCCAGTTCGTGAGTCTAAAGAACTCTTCCCACTGCAAAATCAACCAAACAGTAGAGAAAAACTGTCCTGAGGCAAAGCAACTTTCCAAAAACTAAAACCAAAGCAATTGCAAGGAAAAAGATCCAAGAAACTTACCCTGAGCAGAAATCTTGTCCCTTCAGGGGAAGGAGTGATGCGACAGTTTGGTGAGACTTCTGTGGGTTTAATGGTTTGGTATTGGCTAGTAAAGGAAAGACCAATAGTGTTGGGAAGGGAGGGAAGAAGGAGGGAAGTCCTTCTACTTAGGAAAAAAAAAAAAGCATGAGAGTCATATACAAAAGATGTTTCTGTGTTCAACTTGCCTTTTTGAAGGCTGGCATCATTTTATGGTCAAAAGCCATACAGTGTTCACTTAATTTATGGGCGACAAGTATTGGTTTCCTTTAGATCTCATTATATTTCCTATAATGTAATGAGTTCCTGTATTACAGAGCTTATTTTGACTAATTTCCTTTTCCTGAGTTGGTAGATGAATGGCTCTTAATAACCACACAAATCAGCCTGGCGTGCAGGGCTCCAAATAAGTGTCACGGCATTGGTCAACGGGGCCCGATGTGCCCAACATCCATGGGCTCGTGCAGATTCACACCCGTATGGGTCTGTCAGTGTCAGAGTTGTTCTTTTGTCTGAGCAGGGAGACACAGGTCCATAAACTCTTCTACATGCGGCAGGCACTTGCTCTTCTCCCCTCGCCAGGAGAAGTGAACAGCTCTACTGGACTGTACAGCTCAGCTTGTCCATCATGTCTACTTGAGGGCTGCCTTGTGTTGGCTATGAACGCAATCACTCCGCCTTTGCATGTGGGACGCACTCTGCTCCTGATCAGGGTTTTTAATAAACCCACAGGTGTGCATGGCTTCTTCCTTTCCCGAGGAGACCCCTCCTCATGGGCTGTGTGGTGGCTGGGCTGCGTCACCTTACTCAGCATGGTGCGGCTCGAGCTGATGTCTGTGACCCAACTCACGTGGCCACGCCAGCGCACGAGCAGTTCCTTGGAGAGGCACCTGTCAGGAGGAAGGAAAGAATGCGCCTCTCCAGCTTATTTCCACCTTGGGCCTCATTATAACAAAACAAGGATTGCCGGTTGGACCAGAGTTGAGCCAAGCTGGGATCTCTGCTTCTCTGGGAGTAGGTCCAAGACCACCAACCACTGTGTGTGCAGAGCATTTTACCATCACATCATCAGGACAAGCTGAAGTCCCCTTGGTCATGGCTGGACTTGGACCAGGGTGCTTCAGGTGAAAGGTCATGGGTTTTAAAATTGGCTTGACAAAGTGTCCTGTTCTTCCCCCCTTCCTAATTAATGGTCCTGTCTAGACCCTTCTCTCAATCAACTCTACCTCCGTAGCTGGCCAAAGCCGACACCTGTCCTCACTCCCTCTAGCAGGCTGTTTTTAATTCACAGCCCTGAAGTCTCCTTTCCATCAGTCCAGGGTTATGTTGCTGCACTTTCCAGGCAATAGATAAAAAAATAAGATTGACAAATGAGTTTAGCATATGACTGTCATGCATCATTTATTAAAAAAAAAAAGACTAACTGGAAGGTCCATCTGCTGCTTGTTTGCTTGCCCATCTGGGAAATGGAATTTAAATTACGGTATTGCTTTCAGAGCAGTTTGTAATCCCAGTATAGCAAAGTCATACGTTTTTCATGGGATGGGAACAGCAGATAATAAGAGTTTCTGCAGTTAGCATGATATCAAGTGTGAAGGCAAGATATGCTTTAAAGTATTGTTGTCGTAGATGGAAACACACAGCCACAGAAACAGCAGTTCTGGGAGAAGACACTGAAGCACTGCCATCAGCTTGCTTGCATTTGCAGGGTGTGTATCTTCACAGATACCCACAGCTTGATTCACATTCTCACTGAAAAGATGGAATAACTTCCCAGAGCCTGTAACAGGCTCACCTTTATGCAGAGTATGAGGTTTTTCACTCTTGGTTTAGTACGGTATTTTTCTAGCATCTTTTTGATTTGCAAACTCCTACTTTTTTTCCAACTTACTGACAACAGGCATGCTTTCTAGCTTAAGCTCTCTGAACTTGGGGGTTTCATGGACCTCAAGGTGAAAATTGTTGTAGTGTGAGGCAGGACGGTGCTGTGTTTTTGTTTTGCTTTAGGAATTGTTAACAGAATAATCCCATCTGATGTTTGTGTCTCCAATTATATATGGTAGTAAAAATAGCAAAGATAATAGACCTGCAACTGTGAACTAGGATGCTCTTGTGCTAAGTGCTGTACGAATACAGAACAAAAAGTCAGTCTCAGCACCAAAGAGTTTAGACTTCAAGTACAGAAAGATGGTTGCAGACTGTGGGAGGGGAATGGGTGAAACAAACCAGTAGGGCCATGCTGGTGGTTCAGCTGCTGTCAAAGATCCTTGTGGGGGTCCTGGTTGTTTACAGGGAGTCTCTTCCAGAAACAAAGGGTTAATGAGAGTGAAAACTCTGGTTGAAATTTAATGAGCAGTCAATGAGGGGAGCATCATCAGGCAGGGCACCAGAGCCAGAAGGAGGGAGAGGTGCTCAGGAGGGCACAAGAGGCGTCCCTCGAGGGACAGGGCAGCTCTGTACTCTGTTAGAGGTTTGAAGGACAGAGAACAAGAACCAGGCACAATGAGAGGCAGTTTGTGAAGTGTTGATTAGAGGGGTACAAAAAGTGCACCATGCTAGGGTTAGCTATGGGAAGCTTAAATTATGGATAGTGATAGATCTTCAAATATTGATCTTAGGCAATATTTGACCCACCCTTCTCTTCCTGCTGTCTGTACACTGCTTAAACCCCTCCCTTCTGTGCACCAAGGGTACAATTCATCTTCTCTGTCCTTACCCATCTGAAAGCTATAGGTCTGGTATGAACTCAGTGTCGAAGCACTACCTTTACTCAGTGAAGAAACAGAGGCAAGCAGTGGACAGTCATCTACAGAAGCAGGGTCTAACATGGGGCTGGTGAATTATTTTCTTGGGGTCTCCTGTCTGTATGACTAATCCTGTCATGACACCTAACCTTCAGACAGTTAAAATTAGCTGAAAGGAATCCTGCGCCAGGTTTCCTCTTTGACTAAATCCCTTGTTAAATACCTATATGTTTTTGAAGCATTAAAAATAATGACTTTAAAAATGTGGTAAACTTCAAGTTCCCAGGGATACGCAAAACTACTGTTTCTAGAGATAATTTTCTGTATTTTCTGACCCTTGTATCAAACAGAAGAAGGAAAGTTACAATCCATTTCCCATTGCTAATGTTACCCTCCAAAGAACTGGAAACCATTTCTGTGATGGGAGCTTAGACAGGAAGGGCTGAAGTCGACAGTTCTTCCTATGAACTGAGGGAATTTTCTAAATATCAGTGTTGCAGTATTATTTTTCGCAAAACAGATGCAGCACTGATAATGAACGCTATGTTAGTATAAAATATATTTTTTATCTACAGCTGACCAAACATAAAAATCCATGATCAAAAATGTTTCATACCACCAAATGGAAGCAGTGAAAGAAAATAATAATAAAAAAATCTTTTCCACAACTTTTCCCACCAGCTCTAGTTCTGATGAGCTTTAAACTACAGCATTTATTTGAGTGTCTTCACAGGTACTAATTTACATGTCAGCAAAGCTGATATGAGCATTTAACTGCTGATCACTTTAGCAGTTACTGTGCTTGTCCCAAAATCCCAGTCTTGCCAGTTTCCCTAGATGCGAAAGCCTCAGATGTCCCCAGTATAGCTGTCAAAACCCTCCTGCTATTCTATAATGCTAACATGCTTTCAGCAAAAAGGACCATGATACAAAGGCTGGTAAGGAGATTGAAATGAGTGGCTTTCAGTGTAGAAGTAGCTTGATGGGGAGAAAATAGTAGGTACTAGATGTCTCCTTCATCCGGCAGGAAAAAAAAAAAAATCCAAATAAAACCAAATGGGGATAAGCCAGGTGTATTTAAATATGGAGCAAGCTACCTCCTCTCTTGGTGACTTCAAATCGAGATGACTTTGAGGGAAGTATTATTTGACGTTGTGTGCAAGTTGTGCTTTAGGAAAGTGTTTGTGTTTAAAAGGGCTAAGTGGGTAAAATACAGTAGCTTACTATGCACAGGAGTATTATGATGACCTACTGTTTCTTTCTGACATGAAGAATTTTAAATTCTTGCATCAGGTTACCTTCTCTCAACCTCTCATTGCTTTATAGCACTTCATCATCATCTTCAAAGTAATTTTCTTTCTAAAATAGTCAATAAACCCTCAACCCCTGAACCAATCCTCCTTATTCTCCTCTGTGAATCTTCTCCTGCAACTGTTTTCCATTCCCGTGATGATGTTACTGCTGATCTCTAAAGTCTTTTCAGTTCTGCACTGAGTGTTTTCTGATTTTGCTTTTATTTTTCTGGAAAGGTGACCTGTGCCACATGGTGACACAAGGACATTTGATAACATTACTGAAGTGCTGCACCTCAGCTGCTGCTGCTGACTTCTGTAGGACTTTCTGCCTACTGGACCATTGGTAAATCAGCCTCTATATACTCAGATGTTTACATTTCAGAGACGTATTTTGGGAAATACTTAGACTGTACTGAAAGAAACAGAAATTTTAACATTTATTTCAAGCTGTTGCAAAGTTTGTCTCACGTTTCCTTGACAGTTTGTCTACTCGATTTGTTAGTGCTTAGTAGATATTAGAAACAACCATTCAGTTCTACTTTCTTCTACATTTCATGCAATTATTTTAATTTAAATTCTGCAATTGGGCAGTTAGAAGTGGAATATTCCTGAAACAGTCTGAAAATTCTAGCTGTCTATTTTTGTTGAAAGGCAGAAATGAGAATTAATAACCAAAAATAAAATTAGATTTGAACTCTTGGATGAAAACTAATTTCCTGTGTTGTTTCTAGAACACATAAAATTACTCTGATAACACAGCTGAGGAGTTCATTAAATACCTGTTTGGTCATGTACAAATGAGCCTCTTTGTTCAGATGGGGAAGACTGACAAGGAAGTTGACCCAGATGGGGAAGACACTAGCGAAGTTGACCGTTATTAAAGGTAAGATGCAACTTTAGTAATCCCATTTTTTTGTTAAAACATTTGCATGCAAAGCAAGATTTCTTCATATGAGTGTCTTCCTGTTTGCTTATTTAGAGAGGCTGTGTCACCAATGGTGATAACGACTGTCAATACATAAATTATATGGCCAGATGGTGGGAATTGCCTGTTTATAACCAATTGTTTTCAATCAGTAATTATCACAACACATCCAGGGTGAAATCCTATTGCTGTAAATGCTGAAAAGTATATAGCAGTGCAATGTGTACCCTGATGACAATATTATAGTCTTGGTGTCATTCAAGCATTCAGGTGAGTTATACTAAAGCACTAATGTATGTTTAGTTTGAACCACTAAGGTAGTCCCTGTACAATATGAGTGCTAAATGATTGCACTCTGTCATGGGTGACACTTAGTCTTCAGCATTAAACTTTAGAGGGAAAACTTCACTTGATTTCTTCTGCTTTTTGAAGATGTACTTACTCTGTGCATTGCACAATATGGTACATAATTGCAATTGTATAACCATACAATTCTACAAGACCTTTTAATAAGTGAATCTCAAAATGTTTGAAAGTTGGTACTTGAATAAACATAACTCTGAATTCTGCTTCAAAGCTTCCGAACCTTTTGCATATATGTTTTGAGCCGCAAATCTCATGAAAACAGTCTCTGCAGTGGGAATTAATATTGTAAGATTCTGTTTCTTGTCAGGCTGGAGGTACTATGAGAATTGTATTTTGGCATTTCCACAGCTGACTATGCCAGAACTAAAAATCCAGAGGTGCAGAGAAATGAAAATTAATCTGATAAATTCATAGGTTTTGATACATTTTCAGTATCACTGGATGCCGTGGTAGCAGAGGGAAGGCCTCTTGCTTCACAGTTATTTACAGTCATCCTGATGAATTTCTAATGGAGATCATTTATGACTTGCAGACTGTTCCTCCCATAAACATTGATCTCCGCACAGGTTAGAAGGAAGCTCCAAGATAGCACTAGCTTTCTAGTAATTAAGTTTTAATAACTTAATCCAGTAATTCCCCAAACTTACCACAACATTGCCGGTTAACAGTATGCTGCATTGGGAAAGGCAGCATCACCCTCTTCTGTACTTAGCTCAATAGAAGACTTACTTAAATATTATTTGAAACAGGAAAGTTAACTGTTCTTTGAGAGCACATACATGAGGATTTTCTTTTATCATCTATTGTTCTAAAAAAGCATTGCTACAATATCCATAACTGCTCAGATAGCGAGACAAAGACATTGCCCAAATAATTTTGAGGTGCATTTTTCTAAAGCTTTAAGTGGTCATTGGATTCATTAATGTAATGCATTCAAAATTTCTGGCAAATTTCTTCCAGAACCATTTCATTCATTACTTTGTATCTACGTACCTTGAGGGCTCCATTAAAAATTACTGTCATTCGTTAATGAAAGAAACAATATCTGTGAGCCCTACACTTACAGTTGTACTGAATTATTGAATGTTTGATGAACAGTAGATTTTTAAAAAAAGTTTGCAAGCCTATTGAGTGAATATTGATGAATAACATACTCTCAGAAATAAAGAAAAGCTTATAAGGAATAGAAAACAAGAATATGCATGCCATAGCAGCCACACAGGTATACATTTCTGATTTGTTGACTACTCTTTGGCAACTTTGATAATAGTAGTGGAGAATTACAGTATGAGTTTTGCCAAGGACTCAAAGACTAAAAGAATTGTGTCAGAAAATCTTTTTGTATTAATTATGTATTTTTCCTCCTCTTTTCTAAATAGTTTTTTCCTAAAAAGAAAAAAAACCCCTGTGCTTAAAACGTTAATTTCCTGTAAAAGATTATTTCCTCTGCTTCAGGAAGTTGGCATGCAGCAGACCACTTCTAAATCAAGCTGCAAGCCGGTACTGTAAAAAACAAAGAGTTTATTGGTACCAGACATTTGTAAATAAGTAAGTAATTGACACTCATGCTATAACAATAAGTAATTCCAAAAAAAACAGGGAGCTGCCAGAATAAACAAGTCTGCAATGAGCTCCATCCAATGCTGTATATCCATCAGGGTCAGTCCCATCAGTGGTGGTCAAAATAATAGCTCTGGGACCATCTGGAGTTCTGCAACGCAGCAGCCGTCTCCTGCTTTTGTCTCTTCCTTCCTTCTCCGCAGTCTTCCAGTGGGATCCCTAGGCACAGGCAGGCTGCGAGCTATAGCAATGTTGTCTGAACGATGTGTCTGAGGGTTGGTGACAAATCTAAAGCCTCTGGAATTACGGGGATTTGGATACACAGAGGACCAAGGTGAGAGGCATGCTACTGCCAGGGGGACGTATGCTCAACACTTCAGTTTTGAGGGACCAGAATGACTCAATCAATCAGGCCTCCCTGCTTTGGGTCAGTGCTGTGGGGACGCAGCTCAGGAACAGACGGAGCACGTTTGTCCTTCCTCTGTTCTTGGTAATTGGGTGGGGTGTGATGAACATTCATGCGTTTTGTGATAGCATCTAATTAAATTTTGAGATAGATTTTCCCCTATCCTGCCATTTCAAGCTTCTGGACTGGCTCTCTCCAGTCCACCCTCCCCACTCCCACCACTGCCATTTGCTTTGCTTTCTCCTTACATCCTGCACTGCTACCTTAAGCAGGTCTGTATAAAGCTGGCAGAGCAGTAAGGTAAGAGGGGGGGCTGCAGCAGACATTTGCCACATTTCAGCAACTGACAACAGTCATATAAAGTTGAAGGCAAAACATAAGGTAAGAATGGGTGTAGGGTCTGTGTTGAACTGTAAGCACTCTTTGGTAGCAGTGGGCATGTTAAAAACTGTATTAGATAATAAGATACTTGAGCAGAAAGTTTCTGTTCATCTCAGTGAAATGTTATGATTTAGATGATGAGGGAGCGCAGACCTCTAGACTAACTCTGTTCCTTCACTCCTGCCTAATGCAGCATCAGAAAGATGCTATTCATCAGACTGGTGAGCCAGGTAAGAAAGCATAACTTTATTATTAGTGTGATTTAAAACAAAATTAATGATGGCTTTGTGTGGAGTAAAACTGTGCCTAGTGTGGAAAAAAAACCTCCATTGCCTTTGTCAGGGACTACGGGTGAGGTTTTTTTGGGTGGGGGGTGGAGGTGGGGGGGTTGTCTGTGTCTATCTCCCTTCCCCATGGACAGTTATTTTCAGAACACTCCACTGACAATCCAAAGAAAGAGCTAGGTTTCTTTATTTTTTGTAAATGTGATCTTGTTATCGACATAACTCTCTTAGTAATTAAGTTTTTGAAAGTTAGAGGATAGATCTCAAGACTCCTAAAAGCCTTGGCTTAGAGTATCTGCTATATGAGTTTCTGCTGGCTTTGACTTTCAGGATATCTTTTTTTTTAAATGATTTTCCTAGAAGGAAAGGAAACTGGAAGGGATGAAAAACTACAAATTTTCTTTGATAGTATTTACCTTTCCTATTGAGGGTGATGATGCAGGGCTTTGAAGTGAAAGCAGAGAGGGATGGTGGGTTGGTGACAAGGAACAGTTTAGGAATGTCTCTTCTCAGCCTCTGCCCAAGACAGTTTGTGGTGTTTGGTGAGGGTTTTTTTGCTGTTGTTGAGGCAACAAGCAGGAAAGTCAGAATATGCAGAAGACGGCTTGAATTCCGGTGAATTGTGGTTTAGGTGTCAGGTGCTGGATATATGTTGTTGAAAGTATTGTTATACAAGTAAGTGCATAAATCTATTTTAACTGCTTTCTTTAAAAAATGTTTAAAATCATAAATACTATAGGTCGCAAACAACATAAGACAAGTAGTACAGTAATAGATATGCACCCACATTTATACTGTAAATCAAATATACGCTGTTATAGAGTAGAAACCCATTATTTTTAGGAAAGTTAAGTATTTCCGAAGAGATGTTGCACTGCTGAGGCAATTCTAGGCTAATAGGAAGAGTATTTGAATTGTTCAGCAATACTCTCTTCAGTACTTATGTCATGACAGCAGATTTCTGAAATGTTACTGAGCCAAAGTCACTCTTAATTCCCTTGATGAGTGACACACTGAGTGAGAGCCATTATCCCAAATTTAGCTGTTCTTTTATTCTCAAATTTATGTATATTTCCCCAAAATATTAACTGAATGGCTTCTAAACAATGAAACTTCAGTCTTGTGAAACTGCTTGCATGCTAGCTGCTCAGTATTTGTGGTGTGCAATGAACAGCCTGTGCCTATTGTTTTTGTTCCCAGATTAAATCTCTGAAGGCTTTGGCAGCCTCAAGCTCTGCTGAAGTCATTGGGCTCTGAAGATGCTCACAACTTTATTTATTATGTTGCTGTTAAAAGTGTTAAAACTTTCAAAGGCCTACCCTGTTAAAAGTGTTAAAACTTTCAAAGGCCTACCCACCAAATATTGCAAATAACAGTAGCAAAACCTTTTCATTTTGTACAAACACTAGTGTGACTTGGGGACCATTCCATCCTCCAGACATACATCTGTTTGAGCGAAGGGTTACCAGAAACAAGTAGTAAGGATATTGAGACCATTGCTCAATAACCACAGCCATTATTTTGCAATATTTATTGAGCTCTGCAGGGGTTTTCCTGGGACCAGAACTTGGCTGGATTTAGTAATGTTTTCAGTCGGGTCATATGGATCGTTTCATGTTATTAGAGCTGAATATGCTGTTATCTGCCGTTTCACAATGACCAGTTACAGATCTTGCAGCAGTGCATTTCTATGCTGTAACCTACAGCAAAATGCCGTGTAATTTGAACACCAGCTTTACCCACTGTGAGTCTCTCTGGTATGTATCACTATCCAGGGAATGTGTCTGGGTACCTTTCCTATTTAACCTGGTTGACTGAACATTATGCATCCAGGCACATTATTTTCAAAACTTATTCTTGAATGTTTAGGTGTAAACTGTCCCCAAAAAAGCATATAGATAGCTGCCACTTAAACCGGTTTTGTAAAAATGACATGTGGGGATTTTAAGATGACCTTCATGTGTTTTGCCAAAACTCAGCCTACATAGTGCTTTGAGACACAAGTACAATCAATCAATCAGATGCTTTTTCTTGTACAGCTAAAATATATGGGTGGTTTTTTCAATAGATTTGCATATCTTTCCAGAAAGGTCTACTCTTCTTAGGCAGCAGGTAAGGAAAAGAATATGGGTAAAATATTTGGGGAGGAATGGGAAAGGACATTTAATATATTTAATCTTATTATACATTTTTCTACATTAAAGTCAATAGGCTGCAAATATATTCTGCTACAAAGCTTTGTGTAAGAAATATCTCTATAAGAAAATACATCTCATTAAACATTTCCTGTAAATAAATTATCCCAAATAACTATGTTTTGCAAGAGGGAAAGGGGGGGGGGGGGGTAGGCCAATGATAAGAAGAGCTAAAAATTGCCAAGAGCCCATTTCTGCAACCACCCCTGCTGACGCTGGGTATCATTTTCTTTTATATGTAGTCACTATGAGAGCAATAGAGCTCCTCTGCCGAGTATGTGCTGTGTCACTGTAAATAACACTTGCAAAATTTGTTCCTGTACTTTTTTAATATCTTGAAATTATGCTATTTCTAGGCCTTATTCCTGTTTCAGTTACACTGGAAAAACTCTGAAATATGCAGAGTTGCAGTGATAGGACTGCAAGATAAAATTCTGAGACTATTAAAAAACAGAAGACCCTGTCTCTGAGCAATCCTTCTACGTCAATAAAAACTAACTCCAGTAGGGGAAAGAGGCATGTGAAATACTCTTCTTATTTAGACTCTTATGTAAGATAAAGGCAATGTAGCTGAGCTCTGTGTTCTAATTAGGATGTCTGAGTCAGGTGGTATAGCTAAGCTGTAGCCTTAAAACAACCACTGGTGGAAAAAGGTGTCAGGTATGGGTGACATGGTCTTCAAAGTTAAACTACATACTGGTCTACCCGCGTTGTTCAGAACTGGTGAAACAGAAAAGTCCCTTGTATTACAAAATATGAAAATGGGTAACTATAAATGGGTAATTACAACTTAGCAGTAGGTCAGTTATAGAATCAGACTTTGAAGAAATATCAGTCTCTCTATCACTGTCTATACAAAGGAGTACTTGCAAATAAGTAAAATGAAAAAAGTTTGAAAAGACCTGGGAGACAAGTCAAGGGATAGAGACTGTCCTTTTTTTAACCAGTACACAAACAATGTAGAGTTGTCAGCTGTTTCCACAGTCCGTGTACTTCCATCACTCCTGGCAGAACAGTCCAGACTGAGAGGACATCAAGTTCAGGCTGAATACATGCTGAAGGCTGGATTTGCTGTGACATTGCATGATGTTTAACAAGCCATTTGCCATCATACCACCTTCTTACATCCTTTTCTGCAGAAGGGGTGCTCAGAAGAGCCAACTCCTTTTTCTTTGCTGCCTCTGAGAAACAAATCTGTTATACTTCTGCAGAGTGCCAGCAGTAGCCCATTGCTACTAATAAAATGTAAAAATTTGAGTTTGTAGCAGTATGCTCTAAACACCTTAACAAATGTCTACATCACCTGTTAGCAACAGTGAAACAACTTCATAGCTCTTCATGTTAGGCACTCCACCACTCTGCTATTTCATTTGGAAATGTCTATAATGCAAGTATGCTTAGGCAAGGAAAGTATATTTAGGACTAATTAGCAACTGCCTGTATATAATTCTGGATTCAGCATGCACATATTTGCTTCATCTGTTCAACCCAATGTATACTAGTAGTAAACGGAGGCAAATACAAGTGATTAAGTGCCATACTATGACATTGAACTACATAAAGCATTTCAATTTACCTATGTATAGGAAAGAAAACCCTGTTTAAATGCCTCCTCTTAGAGAAACTGCTGCTCCCTTGAAATTGTGAGATGGCAAGTTTTCACCTCTTTCATGAGGGCCTGCAAAACATAGCACTCTTGTCCTGCAGGAGTGCTTTCTTTGCTGAAGTGTCAGCCCTGAATGACAAGGGCATGTGGACATTCACAGTAACTTTATTTCTATTTCTCACACCTGCAGTGTGGCCAATAATGTGTTGACAGATTAATCTTCCTGGCATGCACTGCTTCCTATAGGAGTACAATGTATACAATTTATTCAGCAGTCATTACCATGCCAGAAACTCACTGTAGCCCTAACACTGAACCCCTGAAACATCACAGGACAAACACAGCAAGGTAAGTGACATTAATTTCCACTGTACTTGTTTGCATACTAGCATTTCCCACAAACTGTAGAAGTTATTTACAGAAGAGCTGCACAGGAGGAGAACTCCAGCTGCACTTGTGTTTACCACCAGCTCAAAAAGAAATGCATTTGGTGCGACTTCTACTCCTACCCTAACTGTTACTTTAGCCATTCCGCTTTCATTTGCAGTCCTCATTTCCCACCATGCCGTAATGCATTAAATACATAAAGCCACAGTCACTTGATACTATCTTTCCAATCCTCATTCAGATTTTCTGGCACACGTGAAGTCTTGATTTAGAAGAGGAGGTTGCATCTTTCCATACTTTGCAAGACAGCCCCTTGGCACAGTCACATCGTTGGAAAATCTCCAGTCCATGGGACCCCTTCTTGCGCTGTTTGGTGCACACCTCCCCCTGATGCAACACAGGCTTGCAAATTTTGGTCCAGAAATGGCGAGCACAGCAGTGTCCCTCAATACAGTCTGATGACCGTAGGCAGGGATCGCCTTCATGTCCTAGAAAGAGCAACCACACTATTTTACCTCATGGGAAAATGTGAAAGTACAGATTCAGTGCAGACTGATGCAAATGAAGCTCAGAAAAAAGGAGAGATGATATTTCCATCTGTGGCTATTTGAAGGATGTAAACACAAGGGAAGATATGAATTAGGAAGGTTCAAAGGGGTAGTTAATGAGACCTGCCATAGGACTTAGTAAGGAGAAATTCAGCCACAAGATTCTAAGCAGAATTGCAAGTCCTTAATTACGTGACAGTTACAAGAGGAGGATACATGCAATCTTGCACAACTGAAAAATGGATTGTCAGTCCACCTCTGATACAGAGAAGAAAACAGATGCTATTTCAATCACAGGAACTGTTGGCTGATGTTACCTCACTTTTTGAGTCATGCTGGGAATTCTCACGATAGACATTCATTCCCTGTGAAATTGCTGCCTACTTCTGTTTTGTATTGCTGTATCTTAACAGCAATAACATGATTCATAACATGAAGGAACAAAGCAGTGTAGTGCAAATGTGATCTTACCTTTTATGTGTGACAGCTTGGAGCGCGGCCTCCCTAGGTTTTGCCATCCCAAATCCTTGCTAGCATAATGACCGTTCTTCTTGTTGCGTGGCCCTTCTAGAGCAGGGATGTGAGGCGTAAGGATGCTTTCAGTTACTGGTATGCAAATACCTGCGAGGAAAAGACAATCAGTCAAAGATTTGAACAAGAGGAAAAGCAGCCGAGAGACACACATAGACCAGGACCAGGACGAGGACCAGGAAAGTGCTGGGGCCTGGCCTCAGCAATGCTCAGCTCTAATCACACCTCTGTCCCTGATCCCCAGCACCTAACTTCACGGCAGTTCTGCTTCCCTCACTGTCAGACAGTGTCGCTGTCACTCTGGCTTTATGGTCTGAGCACCTGGAGACTGCCTTGTAGACATCTCTCTCCAGGCTCCGGAGGAGAGTATGGGAATGCAGACAGTATGGTTATAACCCCTCCCCAGCGAGAGTAGATCAAGGATTCATTAAATCGGTTTTGCTTCCTGAAAAATATGGGTTCTATGCAGTCTTCCAGTGAATCAAACCACATTGAATGCAGTGCTGTGATTTCAGTCAGCAGCAGCAGCATTTTTGGGTTTCCCCACCCCAAAATAGGAAAGAAAGTGTGGTAGCCTTAAACATAGAAATATTATTAAAGAAAATGGAGTGGAATGAAGTAGGAAATGAATTTTTCTTTGTTTAACAAAAGAAGAACAGTCGCCCAGAAAAAAATACTGTTCCTGGGAACACTCAGAGAAATAGATACTGTCAAAATGCTGATTTTATGGAGGAAAATCAAGAAATGACTGACGTACCATTGTTGCAGCGGTTTCCAGGGCAGCACATGCCATCTCTGTGGCAACGCTTCTTCTTCCTCCGGCACATCATGCATGCAGACGTTGCTTGATGAGGACTGTGACAGTATCGTCCAACTTCACATTCCTTATCATTGGTACAAGGGTAGGCCTGGTGGGTAAAAGAAAGGTTTACAGTGAAGCACTCCTTTGTACAAGGCATGTATGCAGCCCATTAAAAAAAAAAACAAACGAAAAACCCCACCAATCCACACCACTGAAACCCCTAAACAAAGAAACTCAACAGTTGAGATACCATTCACTGGGGCTAGGAGATGTGGGGAGGGATGTTTCACTGCAGCCATATAGCAATCTTTAAGCTCACACTGCTGGTGAAGACATATCTGCTTAAAGGATCAGGGAGATACAACCAGCTGCCTAGTGGTTTCATCTTTTCTTGCCTCAAACATATGGTGGCACAAGAAAACTCATATTTTTGTGGCTTCAGGCCTCTAATTCATAGGCAAGAGCTTAAAACTCCACAGTGAAGAATAAACAGAGCCATAAAACTCCCCTCAGTCAGTAACAATCCTGAAACACACCCTCCAATAGGTAAAATTTTAATTTAAACTCCAAGGAGGCATTTTCTTCTGATAGCTGTCAAGCACATTGATGGACAGTAAGTTCACTGTTCTCACAGTGAACATCTACACCACATTGGTACAAGCTCCTTTGCAATTGCACCACTCCCCACCCCAGTTGGACTCCTTGGAAGTGAACAAACATCACTGATCAGCATTTCACTTTGATAACCTTTACTTCACTTATGAGCTTAGTATACTCCTTAAACTTGCCACCTGCTAAACAACACCCTGTGGTATGCAGCATGGAATATATTATAGAGCACAATCTGGTCTTGCACATATAATGCCCTGCAAGCAGAGACACACATGTACAATTCCTCTATATTCATCAAAACCAGCATTATCTTACAGGAAAACTGACTTTTAAAAAAAGGGTGTGAAAGCACTGTATTCTCCCGTAAAGAGAGAGAAAGAAAAGTTTGTTCCTATAAAAGGAAAAGACATGATGCTTTAAGGAGACATAACAACACACACTGCCACATTCCAGGATCCTTCCTGCTGAATCCCACACAGCTACAACTATGCTCTCTGTCTGCATCTAATTTTACTATTAAATTAATCATAAATTTTTTTCATTCCTCAAAATTATACTTGAGGAGTTTGTTTAGATAAAAAGATGAGAATAAATTTTGGGCACTTTCTGGAAAATAATGTTTACACTTCCGCAGCAAATTTTCTCCAGCATTTTCAATAAATCAAAGTATTGCTTTTACTGTTTTCAAAATGACTCTTGCAATTAATTATTCACCACAAACAAAAACCTCAACTGACTAATTTTGAATGTAGGCTGATTACTTTTCTAATAATATTTTAAATCAAGGCTTGATTATATTGTTCCCAGAGAAGAAGGCTGTTGAGGCTGTTGAGAATTTGCTTTGAAAATTGTTCTTTTAGATAGAAAACTTCTTGTTTCTCTTTGTGCCATTCTGTTGAGAATCACAGAGGAAACAAGAGATCTGATAATAAAACCAAGCAAGTTTCTCTAGTGCCATTAGTGGGAGGGGGAGCCCATATGATTTCATTAGTCGTTTTCTTTGTCAAAATTTACTTTACAGTACCAAAAGTGCTGGCTGGACATTCCCCAAGTGCTTCTGCCCCATTACTTCTGCCCTCTGAATATGTGTCTTTGAAGAATGACTCCAGAGTGCAGCTGTTTGGAGTAACCTGACATATGTGTAAGTCTTTCTCCCTTAAGAATAAACATTTCCTCTTGAGTTCATCCTCTCAAGGATGAACTCAAGAGGATGAACATCAAAGAAGGCCAGATCTTTTAGCTAGGACTAGCAATAAGACACAAATGCAAGCACTCACCTGTTTGGTACTCTTAAGTGGATTCTACCTATTCTAGCAAAGCGGAACTAAAGTGCCCTCCCCTCAATCTCATCACTCCTTTCCCTCATTTTTTCAGAAAGAAATCATTAACACTGATGTACAATTTATGATATAGTTACCATAAAGGTAAGGCTTCCCTGACTTAAATGAGACGTCACTAAACTAAGGATCTTAGAATGCAAAAAAGCAATTTTGTATAAACCTGTGCATGGTTATACTGAGTTTGGAAAACACTAACACTGCTAGCTGGGGGAAATGCAAATAAAAAACAGATGGACTAGCTAAAACCTGGAGATGAAGGCATTTTAGACCCTTGTCTGTCATCAAGACCTTCATAACCGCATCTTTTTTCCAATATGGGCATGTGGTATACACCTGCAACTTGTCAGCAAGAAGCCTACTTGCAGTTTTCTTTTGGTTCCTCAAATAGCTTTTAAAAAAAGAGTTCCCTGATCCTGAATGGTGCTAATGAATGCTCTCACATACCATATCTAGTGACTGTTTTACTTTTGGCTCTTAGGCTGTTGACATGTAAAAGATACTTTAAGATACACATCTAATTGCCAACTCTCAGCTCTGTCTTTAAGAACTGTAAAAGCAACAAAAGACAATTTTGACGTTAAAAATTGCCAAGGAAATTGATGTAACTCAGCCTTTAGTCCCACTCTAGAGCCCCCTCCTAAATAAAGATGACACTTTCAAAATGAAAAAAATAAGCCAAAACATTGGCCTACCTAAGGCAAATGACTGCAGCACATCAAAAAATAATTGTGTTACATGTAGCTCAGAAAACAACTGGCAAGTCCATTCAAAATGCCAAAAGACCAGCTGCCAGCCAGCTAAATGAAAAACCCTCTTGCAAATGCCTGGTGCCATCAATTGCCTTGATCTTTCTTCCAAAACCAC